>NW_006494608.1:8948703-8954570 GCF_000325575.1 Pteropus alecto | reverse complement strand
TCTTTCCACAACATGGTGAAAATTCTCTATAATAGGAAGAGAAGAGGCAAAGAAGGAAACTCGAGACCAAAGCTCTGAGCCAAAGATAGTTGTTCATTCTTTTTGTTCTACCAATGGCTGATTCCACCAACTTGCAGTAATTACACACACAGCAAGGCAGTATTTATTAGCTACCTTAAGACCAATGACTCTTAAAAACGGGTAAATAACAACAAAAAAGATTACTATCATTTAGACTATCTCTTGATTTTAGGATAATCCCTCACAAAACACTATTTCATTAATCACTATTTGGTCATTTGATGCCCTCTCGTGCAAAACCCACGGATCTTGGATCATTTTTCCAGGAGTTTAGGAAGGAGTCTAAAGTGCAAATCTTGGAGAAAGACAGCTATTGTATTCTATCACTTATGCATGGGATCTAAAAAGCCAGTCTCATGGGAACACAGAGTAATTGTGGTTGTCAGTTGGTAAGAAAAATGGGGAGATGTTGGTCAAAGGGTACAAACTTCCAGTTATAAGATGAATAAATTCTGGGGACCTAATGTACAACAGGGTGACTATAGTTAACAATACATTATTAAGTACTTGAAAGTTGCTAAGAGAATAGATCCTAAAAGTTCTCACCACAGAAAAGAACTGGTAATTATATGATGTGATGTAGGCATTAACTAATGCTATGGGGTAATCATCTTACAATACACAATGGTGCCAAATCAACACATCGTACACTTTAAACTTATACAATGTTATATGTCAATTATATCTCAATAAAGCTGAAAGAAATTTGTTTTTAATTAAGTGCAGGTTTTTCAGCCTGTATCTTTCCAGAAGTTTATAAATCATTTAACATCTTTTTCCTAAATGTCAGTTTCCTGAGACAGGCAGAAAAGGTACATATGGCTGATGATTCTTTTCTCAGTACTTATGCAAAAGAGAGTGAACGAAATGTGAAGAGCTCTTTCCAGTTTCTACTTAGGTGAGCAGATTAGTGAATGTTGCAGACCGTCCACATCTGCCTTCGAGGGGCTTGGCCTGGACACAGGACAGATTTTCTATTGATAAAAATCCCAAAGCTCTTGATCCAAGGTCAACTGTGTTTACTAATTCTTGATACCCTTCTTTCTTAAAATATATTACCAGTGTTCTCACAAAAACAATACTTTTAATTTGGAATTACTGATAAATAGTATGTCCTATAGTATGTCCTATATAATCTTGTATCATGTAATGTGAGTCTCATAATATATATAGTACCAAATGAATAGCTTAAAGAGCTTATTTGGAAGGCAAGAGAAGCCTCTGACCCAAACAATGCAGAGGAAGTTCGTCCTACTGTGGCTCAGATACCCTGGGTTTGAATGTTAGTCATTTCATTGATGGATTTTTTCTGAGCATCAGCGATGTGCTGTGTACTGAGCCAGGTGCTGGGGATGCAATGATGAGCAAGATGAACATAGTTCCTGGCCACTCCAGAGCATGTCGTCTATTAGAAAGCAATTAGAATAAATTGTGATAAGTGCTTCTATAGAGAAAATGCAGACTGTACCTGGCAAGAACACTGAATCTAGTCTAGAAGTGTCAGAGAAGACTTTTGGAGGAAGCAACAACTAAGCTGAAATCTTAAGAAGCAAGACAGGCTAAGGAGAGGAGTGGGCTAGACTAGAAGAATTGTATGTACAGTGACTCACAGAGAGCGTGGGCACAGTGCTTCCTAACACCTGAGGTTCTGAATGCCTGGGAGGTAAAGGATGACATGAGAAATGCCAAAAGGGGCAACCAGAAGGCTCACCATGACGGACCTGTAACTATAGACTTTATCCAAGGGCAATGAAAAGTCATTGCAGGTATTTAAGCAGAGGTGACATGATCAGACTCGTGGTTTAAAGGGTAGAAATCAAGTTACAGAGGAGCAAGCCTAGAGACAAGGAGACCAGTGAGGAGGCTGCATGCAATAACCCAGGCAGAAGAAGGTGATGTGTGCAGAAGCAGAGGTAAACAGATAGAAGAGCTTGGCTGAAGAGAGATTTCAGGGGTTGAATCCACAAGGCTCTGTGTGAGAGAGTCATTCTTCTCTCTCTTTGAGCCACAGGAAAGATGAAGGTGCCAGTACCTGAGAAAGGGGACATCAGTGGCATAACGAGTTGGAGACATGGAAGGAGGTTGGAGAAGGAAAGACATGAGTTCCTTTTGGGTAGAGTGAGCACATCATTTATCGTCTAGACTGGCACGCATTTGAAAATAAAAGGAAGCACTATGGGTGCTACTGGGACAACATAAACTGAGCCTGTACCTGGCAAACCAGACATGGTCCTTCTAGTTTGGGGACATATTCAGGTTGGAGGTATTAATAAGATATTCAAGTAAAGATGTCAAGTAGGCAGCGGATGTCTCTGAGCTTGAGATGAAATTATTGACCAAAGAGTTCACCACCAGGAAAACAATTAAGGAAGTTGTTTCTTTCCAATTGCTTTACGTATTTAATTAAGACACATTTTATGACTGTTGTCAATGAGATGCCAAAATAAACTGACGACTAAGGATTATTGCTCTGTTTTCTTCTTATAGCACATCTTATATCAGATGGTCCAGGAATGCACCTGGGTGTGTCCAAGAGAACTGTCTGCAGCTCAAATTTAGAGTCAGGGTGAATGTGATCAAAGGCAGCTTGCCTAAGGTCAGACTTCTAATTGGAGTCAATTGAGAGAGCAAGGATGGATGAACACACATATATCCCCATTGCTGGAGGGGGAAAAAGGCTCATCTACTGCCTCAGGATTAGTGGCATCATTTTATATCTGGATGACAGCATGTTGTTGCTGTGGTTGTTATAATCATTAGCAATTATCATTATTATTATGACAGATGCCACGCTGATGCTAAGCATCCATCTTTGTCAACGCTAGCATAAATGAATACATATATTAAAGTTCTTTCCACTTTTAGTTCTCTCATTTTGAAGGCTAAACCTGAAATAACATGAAGACATTTATTGCTGTCAGCTACTAGCTGATTATATCATCATAAGAGGAAGCTGTTTTAGAGAATGCGCACAATGAAGGATTTGCACATTATGTCTGCAGAATTAATACAGCCCACAAATATTAAAGTTTAAATTATTATTTCATAATTATTTAATAATACAGAGAATTCTCTAATGCTAAGGAAATTGCAGCAAGTGAAAATTGAAGCGTCGCCAGTGGATGCTCAGGCTTCTCTCAGTGTCCACAGCACCGCGAGCCCTCTGTCTGTTGCGTATGCTCTCTTACTTGAAAAGTGATCGATAACACTTTCTTAGTGGCTGATCTTCATGACAATCTAGAATGTCTTCATCAGAACTTAAATCATTATTTCTTTAGCATGACCACTGCTGATAGAGAGCCAATAGCTGCTGAGAAAACTATGATCTCAAAAAAGAAAGGGAAATGACCCAAGTGGCTCTCCCAAATAGAACGAATGAATGAACTGGTATATTCGTACAATGAATACTACACAGCAATGGAAATAAAAGAACAGCTACCCACATCAACAGGGGTGAACCTTAAAAACGCACAATGTCGAGTGAAGGAAAAAAACATAAAAGAAGACATACAGTATTATTCTAGGAGCAAAAATTGGACTTGGAATATTGTTGAGATGTGTACATAGCTGATAACCCCATAAAGAAAAGCAAGGAAGTGATTGTCATAAAACTCAGGTTAGTGTTACCCCAGGAGGAGAGAAGGGCACGTGACTGAGGCGGGACACATGTGGTCTCCACAATGTTGGCAGTGTCCTGTTTCCTGACCTAGCTGGTGGTTACACGGGTGTTCACTTTACAGTTATATGTTAAATTGTGTGTTTGTATTTTGTGTACTTCCTTGAATGTGTGCTCTAGTTCACAAATAAAAAAAATATTTTAAGATAGAGACTACTTAAGTAGCAATATCGGGGAGACCTAAATCTGTACATTTTAAAATTCTAATTACAATGATTTATACAAAGGGAAGAAGAATTCTTCTAGTTCGGTCTTTTCTTCCTTCAATTCAGAGCTCTTCCTCAATGCCACCTCCCTCTCTGATAACCCTTTCTTTTAATTACACTCAACTCTCCCCTGCTCCTAACCCCACTCACAGTAGAGTTTTATGCACTGGACCCTCTCTTGGCTTCTGACACAATGAAAGGTCACCTCTTGAAAAACTGAAGGTATAGCTATTGAGGAATATAGGAAAGCTGTCACACTGCCCCACCTCAGTAGTGGGGGAGAGGCTAAGTGGTAAGAATGGCCTCCCGCCCAGCTTATATTATTGGTAATGTACCCCCTCTTTGAAGAATGAGGGATTTATGCACGGAACTGTTTGCTCATTCAGAATGAAGAGGCCAGACTCCTCCTTGTAGCTGATGACAACATCCCATATGGGCCAGCACCTCTTTTTAACAATGAGAATTAGCATCATGGTATACTTTCTGTGGCCTGTTCTAGGACATTCTACAGCAGTCTTGACCCTCATTATGAGTTATGAGATGGAGATCCCTGCTTGAAAGAACAACTTGAAGAACTGAGTCCTATAGGAAAATATTTATTCTTAATTCTCCTGGGAAAATATTTTTCGTGGCAATCACTTTTGCTAGTAGATTCCAAGCTTTTCTACTAGGCCCACCAGGAGTGACAAAAATCAGCAGTCTGAGTGAAAATCATGTCTAAAAACCTCGTCCCTGTTACAAACCTAGCTTCCTTTCAGCCTAGCAAGATTCCATCTTGCTACCCAGGATTTGGGAGTCTGCACAAAGCTTCAGAGCTGCTTGAACTTCTACACTATGTCCTGAGATTGCTTCATAAAAGATTCATTTGCCAAAGATAATCAGATAGTCTATACAAAGCACAAATGTGAGGTCTAGCTTGAATCTATTCTATTTCCTTGAATTGAAATCATCACCTTTGATCTTAATTTTAGTTTTCTGTGGTAACCATGGTTTCAGAATCTTTCTTTCAATTACTGTGAGCAGTTGCATAAAGGAGATGTTGTGTTTAATCTCTTAAATCCATCTGAAATTTCTGCACTGGTCCATGTAGCAACTCACTTAAAAAATAAACTTCAGACCCTGCTTTCCAAGGCAGATAGTGGCTGTCAGAACTGAGCAGTTATGTTTTTAGGCATCGACTTGGCAGAAGGCTCAAACCTAAACAGCCTTTGTCGGGTTAAGAAACACCTCATCTTGCTCCGGTTATCTCCTCCCCTTAGCCTCCCAGCCTTGGGCTGTTTCAACACCACCGCTTTTGTCAAGAAAATGCACTTTCCGAGCCTGCCTCATTAACTGTGTTTCTGGGTTCCCAGAGTCCTCAAGCACACACTTCAGACCTTGACCACCTTAACTTCTGAACAACCAGCTCCTCCAGCCATTCTTCAGTTCCTCTCTAACTTTTTTCCCTTCTCCCTCCTCCACTGTCCACCCAGTCAAACTCTTCAAGCCCGGCCCAAGCCCCATTGCACCCTGGTCACCCCAATCTACAATGTCTTCTCCCTATTCTGAAGATGGGAGTTCCCTGCCTCTGCCTATCTGGGCACTTTGTGTTGCTTTGCATTGCTGTTTATCTCCGCTTAAGTAGAGCTGGTTTGCCAGTCCTCATTTTCATTTCCCTGAGGGTGGACCCCTGTCCAATACTTTGTGGTCACAAATGATGCTCATACCGGGCTGGGCATTCAATCTTCATGTGTGAAGTAAGTCTCAGCTTTTTTTTTTTTTTAATTTATTATTATTTTTTTTTTCAGCACTTGGCCTTTCTAAGTGGTCTCCTATCCAAGTGCTAACCAGGCCCGACTCTGCTTAGCTTCTGAGATCGGACATCAGGCTTGTTCAGGGTGGCATGGCCATAGACCATGGACCAT
>NW_006494608.1:8908631-8947923 GCF_000325575.1 Pteropus alecto | reverse complement strand
TATCCCCCAGAGAGAAGTGTCTGTTCAGGTCCTCTGCCCAATTTTTGATTGGATCATTTGTTCTTTTGTTGTTACTGACTTGTATGAGTTCTTTGTATATTTTAGATATTAGGCCCTTATCGGAGGCATTGCTTACAAATATATTTTCCCATTCTGACAGTTGTCTCTTTACCTGGTTGACAATTTCTTTTGGTGAGGCTCGGATTTTTTTAACTTCACCCCTTAGTCTTCATTTTAGCCCACACAGGCCTCCTCTTTTCACTCCTCCCCTGATTCATCTTCTCGAACTGCTGCCTTGGCCTAGCCAAATTCCGAATCAGAAAAGAGCATGGCTTTCTTGTTCTCAGGAACTTTTCTCATATAAATCCTACCTTTTTAAACAAACTTCCTTTCCAGCATAATCTTTGGAATCCATCCTTTTTCCAATCTCTTGGTATACATATTTGCTTGTGTTTAGGTCAATAGTATAATCTTTACTCTTGTTCATCTTTCCCCATTAGACTGGGAGAATCCTGAGAATAAAACTATGCCTATGCTTTATTATACAGCCCTGAGGGCTTCACATCCACTAGGAACACAGAAGTCTTTACAGATTGACAGTTTTGGGTATAAATTCACAAAAGCCTTCTCTTTCAGACAGCACCACTGGTTTTATTCTAATCTCGGTGAACCCCCTTAGCCACACCATTACACCCTCCTGCTCCAAACAGTCCTGCCTTCACACCACATTATCAACTGTCCTTTAAAATCCTCCCATTTGCTGATCCAGTCTTTAGTTGAAACATTATTCTAATGCCAAGCACTTAGACCTGTCCTGGTTATTTAAGGTTAAAAATTAAAGTTAAATACAATTTATTTCCTCAGTCACACTAGCTACATTTCAAATGATCGATAGCCACATGTAGCTAGTGGCTACCACTGACCAGCACAGATATAGAACATTCCCAACACCATAGAAAGTTCTATTGGACAGTGTGCTTAGAGCAAACAAGCAAGAGAAGTAATGACATAAGGGTAAGAAAGATATATTGAGCCAGCAGGGTCATCTAGTTCATTTCAGAGTTCTTAGGGATGAGTGTGTCTAAACTTCTCTGAGGAATATGGTGGTTCATTTTCCTGCTCTGTTTTATTTTCTATCGATTTCAAGGAGAGTCTTTTCACCACCGCTCTGGGGAATCTATTGAACCCGTCACAATCAACACAGCCAGGAAGTTCTCCCTGAAGTCTAACCTTGTTTGTGGGATTCCTTGCCAGCCTGAGGCAGCTGACCTGGGCAGCCCAATGCATGTGCATCTTTAAATATCTATCTTCTTGGTTTCGTTAATGTCAGTCATTGCACTTTCAGTTTTATGCTTTATTTGCCTGAAATTCTTTGGTACTTGACTCTGGGGTGAACATATCATTATGGACTCAAGTTTATAAGTAAAATAATTAATAATCTAAATTTCAGATGCTCAGAAGTGCTCAGAGGGGGAACTGAAGCAAAGACAAAACAATAGAGAAGACATTTCACCTTCTGGTTTTCTATATGGATTGGGTTTGAGTACGTGTTGGTTTAGTTGGTTTCCTTCTCTCTCTCTCTCTCTCTCTCTCTCTCTCTCTCTCTCTCTCTCTCTCTCTCCCCCTCCCTACTTCCTTCCCTCCCCCACTTACTCAAATGCTTTTTTAAAAAGTAAGGACGCTGTGGTAGTTCCTGTATGAACTCAAGATGTCTGAGATTTTATCTTTAAATGTTAATATTTAGGTTTCTTCCTCTTTTTTAATCTCCAGTAATGCTATCACTGACACTGAGATTCTATTCTCTCATCATATGCCTGCTACATAAAAGAAACTGCCTGTACAATTCATGGTTACATAGAACTTTACGAGAAAATATATCATGGCCTCATCGGTATTCATAATGTTTATTTTACATGCTAAGCATTAGCCAAAGCCCCAAACCATTCCAAGCATTACTAAATGGATTTAATATCAGCTTAATTTGATCCCTATAAAAGCAACTGAAGATTTTTCATCTCGATCCTGCTAAGAAAGTAGTAAATCACATGAATGATAGGGAATGTGCTTGCTTTTCTAAGGATAATTCCAGAACAGATGGTCCCTATTTACAACCATCACAATTACCATATCACTACTAGGAATCCACCATGGCTCACCACAGTTCAGTTTTATGCAAACATCTTCTGCCTTTTATCTGTCTCCAAAAGAATATATTCCTCTTGGCCATATGGATCTGGAGGGAGGGGCGGGGGAAACCTTTTCTCTCAACTACTTATATTCAGCATGCATGGGAGGCTCCTACATGATTACACACAAAAACCTCTGACCCTTTATTCTGAATGATTTCTCAATATCCCAGCAGAAAAAAAATTTTTTTTGCAGTAAGAAACCTATGGCTCTTTTGCTCCTCCTCTCATAAGGAGCAGCAGGTGTATTACTCCTGTACCATAAAATATATGTCCTTCAGCAATAATGCCACGGCAGCCAAATTAATCACTGTAAATGCTGTTCACAGGAAACCCTTTGCTTGAAAGTAATCATGACCATTCAGGATTCCAGTTGTTTTATATCAGAGCTCATCGATATTTGCATAACTTTAATAGGGATTCCATACCATCTTAACAAATCCACCACTGCAGTCTGTGTTTTTGAAGGCACGTGGACAGTTTGTCAAGGAATAATCAGTTTTAAAAACTATGAAGAGACAAGCATGGCTATAGAAAATCTTTAGCTGCCACAGCAGTTCCCACTGTCACCAGGCCTCTGATGCAAGGGGAACTAGGATCAAAGCAATGCACAGAATAAACTGATAGTGACATTTTTTAATTAAAAGAGGAAGCTCTGTCTCTGTTCTTTTTCCTTGTGTGTTTAACAATTTGGGCTCCATGTTTATGTTATTGCAACATTCTCCGCAGGAAAATTGGGCTTATTGGGACGTTTGCACCTTCTCACTCCTACACATCTGGACATGTTATATCTGAAAATTGGAAAATGCAAGTGCATTCACAGACCATGCAAAAACTGAGAGTGGGAAACGCCAAGCTCATTTATCATTCTTGGTGAAAAAATTGTACAGGCAGCTTCTTCTGCAAGAGAAGCAAATGAATGAAAGGGTGAGCAAAGTGCTAATAACATACCACAGATCCAGATGAAAGTGTCGGTGCTTCTGCTCAGTATCTGAGCAGCTGAATGCTTCTCTGGGTTTTGATTAGGAAAAGAAAGATACTTAAAGAGATATGAGCTGCATGCCCATGAAACATTTCAGAAGCCAACCACACCTTGTCAAACCAGTAACAGAGATGATGCTGGCAGGAGACACAGGCCAGGGTGAAGCCCTTGGCAAAATCATGAGATGATGAATCGGTGTTTCCAGGGGTCTTGGCCAAGGCTCCCAAGCAGCCCACCTCATGCCCAGCTTTCTTCAGTTTACTAGCAAGGCATGTATAGAATCTGCAACACGAGCATCCTCCCAGTTTCACACAGAACCTATTTCTCCCTGCAGTCTGGCAGCTCGTCTCATTCTGTCAGTCTGACCCCCATTGCCTCAGTGAGCACGGACTTGGGGGAGTCACCTTATCTCCTCCCTAGGCAAAGAAGCAAGACCTCTATGCTGTAAGGTCCTGGCTACACTCCCTTCAGAGGTGAAGGGAAATATCTCCCATTCCTTTGCGAGGAACCCACTACCAAGAAATGCAAACATGGTTAATTTTTCCACTAGTTTGTCTTGAAATTGATTTTAAGCATTTTCAGGATCTAATCCCAGACAGAAGCCTAGAAAGACACCTCCAGTTCTCTCTAGGCTTACACTTGACTGTATTTCCCCTTCCTCTGGGCATTTCAAACACCTCCCAGGTGCCTTCTTCCCAACATTTTCATTCTGCTATTTCTTTTACTATGTAGAAGCTTTTTATTTTTATGTAAGTTCACTTATTTATTTTTGCTTTTGTTGCATGTGCTTTCCATGTCATATACAAAAAAAAAATCATTGCCAAAATAAAGGAGATTTTTCCCTGTTTTCTTTTACAAGTTTTATGGTTTTATGTCTTACGTTTAAGTCTTTGATTCATTTCAAGGTAATTTTTGTGAGGTGGTGTAAGATAGGGGTCCAATTTCACTCTTCTGCATGTGATTATCCAACTTTCTCAGCAATATTTATTGAGTACTCTTACCTCCCTTATCAAATTTTAGTTGACTGTATATTTAAGGCTTTATTTCTGGGCTCCCAATTCTCTTCCATTGGTATATGCGTTTATTTTATTTTTACCAGTACCATACAGTTTTGATCACTATAGCTTTATAATGTTGTTTGAAATCAAGAAGTGCCACAACTTCAACTTTGTTCTTTCTCAGGATTGCCTTGGCTCTTCAGGGTCTTTTGTGGTTCTATACAAATTTTAGGGTTTTTTTTTTTTCTATTTCTATGAAAAATCCCATTGGAATTTTGATAGGGATCGTATTACATCTATAGACGATTTAAACAGTATGGCTATTTTAACAATATTAATTCTTCCAGTCCCTGAACACAGGATATCTTTCCATTTATCTGTATCTTCTTCGGTTTCTTTCATTAAAGTCTTAGAGCTTTCAGTGTACAGATCTTTTACCTCTTTGGGTAAATTTATTTCTAAGTATTTTATTCTTTTGGATGCTTCTATTAGTGGGATTGTTTCTTTCAGATAGTTTGTTGTTTGTATACAGAAATGCAACTGATTTCTTTATGTTGATTTAATATCCCACAACTTTACTGAAGTCATTCATTACTTCTAACAGTTCTTTGGTAGAATCATTAGGATTTTCTATATACAAGATAATGTATCTTCAAAGACAGCTTTACTTCCTCTTTTCTGACATGGACGGCTTTTCCCCTTGCCTGATTGCTCTTGTTAGGACTTCAAGTTCTATGTTGAATAAGAGTGGTGAGAGTGGGCGTTCTTGTCTTGTTCCTGATCTTAGAGGAAAGACTTTCAACCTTTCCCCATCGAGTATGATGTAGGCTGTGAGTTTGTCATATATGGCCTTTGCTATGTTGATATGCATTCCATCTATGCCCAATTTGTTAAGAGTTTTCTGCATCTATTGAAATGATCACATGATGTTTATCTTTTATTCTATTCATGTAGTGTGTCACATTTTTTGATTTGCTTATGTTGAACCATCCTTGCATCCCACTTAATCATGGTGTGTGATCCTTTAATGTGCTGTTGAATACAATTTGCTAATATTTTGTTGAGAATTTTCACATGTATATTAATCAAGGATATTGGCCTGTAGTTTTCTTTTTTTATAGTGTCCTTTTCTGACTTTAGTATCAGGATAACGCTAGACTCATAAAATGATTTTGGGAGTGTTTCCTCTTCTTCAATTTTTTGGAAGAGTTTCAGAAGGATTAGCATTAATTCCTCTTTAAATGTTTGGTAGAATTCACCGGGGAAGCCATCATGTTCTGGGTTTCCCTTTGTTAGGAGGTTTTTGGTTACTGATTCAATCTTCTACTCATTATTGGTCTGTTCAGATTTTCTATTTCTTTATGAGTCAGTCTTGGTACAATGTATGTTTCTAGGAATGTATTCATTTTTTCTAAATTACTCAATTTGTAGGGTATATTTGTTCATAGTACAAGCATACCTCATTTTATTACTCTTCACGGGTGATGCATTTTTTACAAATTGAAAGCAAGACCTTCCACCAGCAAAAAGTTGTGACTCACTTAATGCAATACTCTATTGCAGTAATCTGGAAATGAACATACAATATCTCTGAGGTATGCCTGTAGTCTCAGGAGTCTTTGTATTTCTGTGGTATCAGTTGCAATGTCTCTTTAATTTCTGATTTTATTCGAGTCTTCTCTTTCTTCTTCATTTGTCTAGCTAAAGATTTTTCAATTTTGTTTAATTTTCAAAAAGCCAGCTCTTGGTTTTGTTGATCTGTTATATTGTCTTTCTGGTCTCGGTTACATTTCTTTTCACTCTGACCTTTATTATTTCCTTCCTTCTACAAACTTTGAGTTTAACTTGTTCTTTTTCTAGTTCCCTGAGGTGTAAAGTTAGGTTGTTTATTGGAGATATTTCTTTTTCCTTAACGTAGGTGTTTGTCTGGGAAAGTCTCTACCTTTTCTTTGTTTCTGGAGGACAACTTTGCTAGAGAGCAAGTTCTTAGTTGACAGTTTTTAAGTTAAGCACTTTAAATATATTGTCCCACCCTCTCCTGACCTGTGAAATTTTTGCTGAGAAACCCACTGTTAGCCTCATGGGGGCTTCTCTTGTAAGTTACAAGCTTCTTTTCTCTTGCTTCTTTTAAGATTCCCTCTTTATCTTTGATTTTTGACAGTTTTATTATAATGTGTCTTGGAGCTTTCTTTGAGTTTGTTTGGGGACCCACGAGCTTCATGAACTTGGATGTCCAAATCTCTTCTCAGATCTAGGAAGTTCTCACTCATTATTTCTTTCAATAACCTCTCTGACCTCTTCTCCCTTTCTTCTCCTTCAAGGACTCAAATAATTCACAGATTGTTTATTTTGGTGGTATCACATATATCATGTAAGCTCTTTTCACTCTCTTTCATTCTTTTTTCTTTGTTCTTCTTTAACAGGATAATTTCAAAGTTCCTATCTTCTAATTCACAGATTCTCCTTCTACTTGATCCATTTTGTATCAAGAGCTGATGCTCTCTATTGCATTGTTTCATTTTATTCATCATATTCTTCAGCTCCAGATTTTTGTTTGGTTATTTTGTTATGATTTCTTTCTTTTTGTTAAACTTCTTGACCTTTCTTGTGTCATTTTTCCTGATTTTGTTGATTTAGCTTTCTTTGTTTTCTTACAGCTCATTGAGCTTCCTTAAAACAGCTACTTTGAATTCTTTTTTGAGTAAATCACAGATCTCTATTTCTTGGGGATTGGTTATTGGAAAATCCCCTCACTAGTGCCATGTGTTCTTGATTTTTCACATCCCTTGAAGTCTCTCATTGCTGTCTTAGCCTTTGTAGTAGTCACCTCCTCCAGTCTTTACTAACTAACTTCAGGAGAGACATATCAATCTGTCAGCCCTGCTAGGGATCCAAGGCACAGATCCTCTGTGCATACACCTGCTCCATGCTTCTTGCTCCCTCTTGTGGCCACATTCTTAAGCTTGTGTGCATTCTCTCGATCCTGCAGAGCCAGGCCATGCAATGACAACCTCCCTTTTGCTTTCCCAAGGGAGATGCTAAATGTTCAAGTTTGTAATTTCTCCCAGGCCCATAGATTCAAACTCACTAGCCATCTGCAAAAGCTCACTCTTGCTGTCATTAGAAATACTCACAGGAAGTCAGCCATAGGGTAGTGGGGTACGCAGGTGAGGCACTGGTGAGATCTGTAGGTGAGGCATCCCTACAGTGGCTCATAAGCGGGTCTCCCCATGGAGTCCCTCATGTGGTTAGTAGGATCTGCATCCTCTTGATATGTTCCAGCCTCCCATTTGTGCAGCTTACAACTCACAAAAAAGAGAAGTGGGCCTCTGTGGTAGCATCCCACTTACACACTTTCACTTGCCCCCATAGAAGAAATCACAGGCCACCAAGGGCTCTCTTGCCACTGACCTGTGTCACCTTAGAGAAGGTGTGACACAAGTAAAGTCAAACTGTTTCTCTTACCCTCTCCAATGTATCCAATCTCTTTTTTTTCTTTTTTCTTTTTTTTTTTCTTTTTGTTCTGGTGGTAGACTGGAACTTCTCTGCTGGACTTCTGGACTTCCACAAAAGCTCTCTTTTCTAGAGGTGATTGTCTAAAACAGTGCCCTTCAGAGGCTCCCGGAGCACACTGGGAGTGGCTGGAGCTGGTTCATAGGGCACTCAGGGTCCACAGCCGGTACCAAGGTCCATGTGCCTATTACTTGATACATGAGTAAGTAGGCAAGGCTCCTCCCTGATCCCTTGGCCTATGGTACTGGTTACAGAACCAAAACCAAGTAGGCTTGTAGCCTAGTTCTTATGGTTACAGACTTGTTTCTGGGTTTATAGTCAGGACCACGGTCAGCGAGTCAGTTTTGGACTGCACCAGGATTTCTACCTGGTCTCCTACCTGGATCCCACAGCTCCCACAAAGGCACTTTCGTCTGTGGATGGATGCCAAATTGTTGTGGAGGGGGAGATACAAGCGACAGATGTATTATTCAGTCATCTTGTTAACATCATTCCTTCTGGATACTCAGAGTAATTTTTATTGCATGTTTTCTGTCTTTGAAAAAATATCATTATGTGGCATTGAATTTTTAAATAAATGTGCCAGGGGGGTGTCTGCCAGAGAAAATCCTTTTTGTGGTTTTA
Source organism: Pteropus alecto (assembly GCF_000325575.1). Taxonomy (NCBI): domain Eukaryota; kingdom Metazoa; phylum Chordata; class Mammalia; order Chiroptera; family Pteropodidae; genus Pteropus; species Pteropus alecto. The sequence goes on along the minus strand of NW_006494608.1, from coordinate 8,939,620 downwards.
GCAAGTGTCCACAGAGGTGAGGACTTGGGGGAAGTGAGGCTGCCCCATGTCCTCCTCCTCCAAGGTCCTTCGGACTGCTCATGAGCAGCACAGGCCCCTGCTAAGAGCATGGCAGGGCTGCCTTCAAGTGAGGAAGAGAGGCAGGGAAGTGAAGAGTTCTGATTTAGAAGCACTTGCAACTGTGGGCAAGAGGTAGTTTAATGCAGATTCACTCTGAAGTGAGGGCTGAGGTGGGGAATCCTCTCTTGGTTCTGAAATGAAACCCCAAATTATCCCCTAATTACATTTACCTGTCCTGCTTCTCAAAGAGAGATAAATCTTCATCCAGGAGGTATAATCATACCTCCCTGGGCCCAAAAGTTCAGGAAAACAAAGACTAGACCCATTTCATTCATTCCATGTGATATGAATGAGGTGGGACACTGAATTCAGGAAATCTGATTTAACTTACAATGTGACCACCTCACTATATTGCTTTATAACCTTGTTTTTGCCATCTTTAAAGACATAAAGTAACAGAGCTTCGAGAGTTATAAAAGCAAGAGTTCACAGAGAAACGAATAAAATAACCAGTTCTCCCAGTTCTAAGTGAAATCTCATTTAGATACAATAAACTACACAGATCAGAACATAAGTGAAGCACTTTGCAAACACAGATTAAGTACTATAATCAAAGGTCGGTAAATTTACCAAGAGTTTTAGAGAGCTACTTAGCTCCCCTGAATTGTAGGGTAGAGATGATAACAGTCTGTGTGTATTAAGAAGGCATCGACACCAGGGAGAGAAAGGGCCAACTTGGTAAAGCATGAGGAATTGTAACTTAGAATCTGGAGACAATCACCTGGAGGGGGGTGGAGGAGATATTTCAATGATTCACACCCAACTACTATAAATGGAGCTTTATCCCTCTAAGGAGGTTTCCTCAAGAAAGTCTTGAATGGATGCGGCTGCAGTAGCCCAGGACTCACACTGTGCTCCAGAAGTGATCTTTGTCTGAAGAGTCTTTCTCAAAGGTAGAAAACATAGAGCCTAATACAACTCTAGTGTAGTCATGACGTTTCTAAACACAAATGTCAAAGTAGGCAGCCTTGGTCCAAATAGATATTTGATGCAGGAAATGCTAGATTCTTAAAAAACACATTTGTCAGGTAAGAAAGAAAGTCCCTAAAATTTTATTCTAGTCTAATTCTGAAAGTTTGCCTTCTACTGCAGGTTCTCTCAGTTTCACCACTATTGACACTTTGGACCAGCTAATTCTTTGTGGGGATGGGTCTGTCCTGCACATTGTAGGATGTTTAGCAGCGTCCCTCACCTCTATGCTCTCTAAGCCAGTAGCACTCCTCAGGTGTAGTAAATCTAACTGTCTCCAGTCATTGCCAAACATCCCCTAGGATCTCAGATTTCCCCTGGTTGACAACCACTGGCCTAGAGGAAGGAGTAACATTTTCTAATTCTCATAAAGTCACCATATATAGGCTGGCAGTGGTCTGTTAACAAACCCTTGTGTGTCCGCCCCTATAACTAAGTAAGCCGTATCAGCTTGGGAGATTCCTAGATGGAACAGAGGTTCAAAATAGCTGTAATCTTCAGCAAGAGTAAACACAGAGAGAAAAGACATTGGTGGGAGAATTTTAAAGGATAGTGGGCTGATACCCAAAGACTGCTTTGTTTTTATTGTTCATTTTACCAAGAAGTGCTTGTTGAGTGTCTACTATATGACTAGCTTGGGGCTCTACCTTGCAAGAGATACAAACTCAAGTACCATGGAGTCCCAGGTCTCCAGAACTCTAGTCTGCATGAGGAAATGATCATAGACATGTCCAACGGTAGGTCTGTACATGATGTACAAAAATAGGAATACGTGACAGTATATACTATAAGACATAGGGAAGGTCCTGCAACACAATATGTGGAGAATGTGACTGATAGCTCATAGATTAATAAATACAGAGAAAGAAGATGAATTCATTCAAAAAATTTTCTATTGCAAAACAATTTTAATTGTATAAGTATCTTTCATCTGAATGACAAGTTTGGAAGCCCCAGGTTCTCGGCTCAGTTCTGCCCTAACTAGCTATGTGACCCATGACAGCCACTCACCTACTCTCAGCCTCAGTTTTCCCATCTCTAAAAAGAGAGGGCTGAACCTGGTAATCTCTTAGCTCCCTCCGGCTACAACATTCTGTGACTCTGAGCCCTTTCTAACAATTGTCTCTAGGTCATTGTATTTATTAAGCAGTTTTTGGTTTCTGAGATTAATTTCTCATGATGTATTTCATCCCAGAATGTTTTACATAAAAATTGCATTTCCAAGTCTGCAATAGCTTTAGATAAAATATATGTTATGCCATAAAGATTACTATAGATTTGTAAAGCAAAATTCAGAAACATTAAATGGCCCATAGTGTTTTAAAATTAATTTGATCTTGAATGTGTCTGGTAATAAATGGGTTTGATATAACCTTTCAATTTTTCGCTCCACTTCAGGGAGTGAACAAAGTACAAAGTGTAAGTCAACCTCCACATTTGCTGATATGCCCACCAAACTGGGGGAAAAAAGAAAAACAGATATGGCTAAAAACCATTCAAACAAGATTTAAGAGCTTAGAAAGCACAGGGCCCCAGCTTGTGACTTGCCTTCTTTGAACTGTTCATGTGACTCAGGTTGTGCAGACACAGAGTGGCCATTAGAAGCAATGGGTCCAGTAACTCAAGACAGAACAACACTTAACCTTGATTATTCATTTCAAGCAGGCATGTGTGAGTGGAAGAAAGAGAGAATATGTGTTAACAAAGGAGGTGGTTAGAAGGAACTAGGACTGAGGTCAGAAGGATATAAATGATCAATTACTTCCCTACTCAGGTCGGCATGGGTCAAGCATAGCAACGGGAGCCTGATGGACTGGAGCATATTTAGAGAGCAAAAGATGTCCATGCAATGGCTTGGAATAGAATTTACTATTACACATTAACTGCTCTGTGAGAAGAGAGGCAATGTGGAAATATGATGGACTTGGAGTCAGACTGACCTGGGATCAAATCTTAGCTCTACCACTTTCTACTTGTCTTTCCTTAGGCAAATTATTTAGCCTCTTAGAGACTCCATTTTCTTATCTATAGAATGGGTATAATAAAACCTATCATCCAGAATCATTGAAGGGATTAAATGAAATAATATATTTCAGGATTAAGTCAGTGAGCATATAACAGAAAACCCAAACAACAGTGCCTTAAACACAATAGAGGGTGATTTTCCTTCATATAATATGAAGTCTAATGGTAGCGGTTCTAAACTGGCAAAAGAGTTCTATAACATCAAGAATATCCCCATTTTCCCTCTTTATTTTGCCACATTATCTTTAGCATGTGGCTTCCATTCTCAAGATTACCTTGTGATTATAGGACGGTTGCTGCAGTTCCAGCCATCATGTTTGCATTTCAAACAGGAATAAGGAAGAAAGGGAAAAGAGAAAAAGAAGCCTGCCTCCCAGCTGGATCTTTAAAGAGTCTTTCTAGATGCTTCACCTCACAATTTCTATTTATAATTCATTGACCATACCTGTTTTCAAGGGAGACTGGAAAAGTTAGGATTTTAGCTGGTCACATTGCCACTCCAAACAGTAAAGGCAAAAGAGGAGGGTGCAACAACATGGATGGACCTCATGATAATCATGCTAAGTGAAATAAGCCAGACAGAGAACGTTGAAAATCACATATCACTTATATGTGGGATATAAACCTAAAAGCAACAAATGAAAAAGACAAACAAACAGAGATTCATGGTCATGGGTAATAGACTAGTGGCTACCACAGGGGAGGGGGAAGTGGGGAAGGGGGAGGTAGATGGGGTAAAGGGGGTCAAATATGTGATGACAGAAAGAAATCTAACTATGGGAGGTGAACACAGTGTAAATATATATGTACGCCTTACTGTTAAAATGTACAGCTGAAACTTATTTTGTTAACCAATATCACCATAAAAAATTAATTAATTTTTTTTAAAAAGGAGAAGTTGGATGGTGGGTAATTAATTAGTAATCTCTCTCATAGTATGTAAAGCATCTAGCAAAGGGAAAGTACTCAATGAATAATAGCTGTTATTATTTCATTTATTCTAAAGCTATTTTGGAAATGCTTGGCCTATCTCACCATGCTGACTCCCTCAGAAGGCCTCTCGTATCATTTGGGGACCTCACAAAGGAGGTTGAACCTCTTTCAGATCACAGAGCTTTGCATTTTTTAAAGCACCTCTCCTATGCTCATCAGGCCATCTCAACCCCAGACTGATCACCCCCAAGTCCTTTAAGTCAAACAATATTATTGGAAGTCCTAAACATTCTTTTTTTTAATAAATTTATTTATTTAAATTAATTTCAAGTATACAGTACATTGGTTAGACATCTATAATGTTCATAAAATGATCCCCACAATTGCTCCCTGGCCCTCCACTTAGCCATATTAATGCTAACTGCATTCTCTATGCCGTGCTCCCCATCCTCATGACAATCTATCAACTACTAATTTGTATTTCTTTAACCCTTCACCCCATTCTCCCAGCCTCCCAACCCCTCTCCTCTCTGTCCATCACCAAATTGTCCACTATATTTGAGAGTCTGTTTTTGATTAGTTTGTTCTTTTTGTTTCTTAGATACCGCATATAAGTGAAATCATGTGGTATTTATCTTTCTCTGTCTAGGAAGTCCTGAACATTCTTCTCTGAACTAGATCTCTCTTTAGCTGGGGCTCCACAGCTGAACATAATGATCCACATATGGGTATGGGCAACCCAAAAGGAAACAGAAAGAAGGCCTGTCAGCTCTCTAGTTATAGAAGTTCTCCTTGTAGCTCACTCCTGCCATACATGACTCATAAATAAGCCCTGGGTGCTCTTTTGGCAGAAGCTCTGAAACAGCCCCAGGCTTCCTCCTATGGGACAGTCTGAAAACACAGCCAACCTTCCTGGGCTCTGGTGCCCTCAGAGAAGAGAGCCAGGGCCCCTCAGTCCCCACCACCCTCAAATGCCTCAGACCAGCAGGAGGGTGTTGCCTGTTTAGTTAATTACCAGGCAAAAAGGTCGAGGTGACAGCTTCACGGGATGGGGAGGCAAGTGCCCTTGCCCCAGCAAGTAGAGAACTCAGTAACTCCAATCTAGCCTCTTTCTCTGCTCTTTTGTCTGAAACCAAGAGACTTAGATGCCCAGGTACCCTTCCAGCATAGAAGTGGTGTCCTGGGGGTACAAGACTTCTGCTCAGGGGTCACAGGCCTGATGGACCTTTTCGGGAGTGAGACAGCCAGGGCTCAGAAGAGTACAGCCAGCTGGCCTCCCGTTCTCCAACCACAGGGGTGTTGGGTGAAGGCATCCAGGCCGCAGAAGCTGAAGAGGTCATATAGACAGATAGCATGAATAGGAAGGTAAGGGGAAAACATTGTCCTCAAACATACTGATTTTCAAAGACCATATTTAGGAGACCCAGGCCACGGTTTGGCCCAAGTTCCTGGTTCCAAGACTTAGTTCCAGCTCTCAATACCAGGGGAGACAGAGGACCCCCATCAAGAGCCACCCCCTCAGAGATATCAGTCTCACTGATGAAAGGTCAGCAACCTGTCCTGTCCGTCATCAGGGGCAAGCAGAAATGGGGGGAAATGAAGGAAAAGAGTAGGAAAAAAATTAAAAGGATCCACTCCTGTAGTGGAAAGTGTTAGAAGTCACAGTGCCTTTTAAGTCACGGATTGCTGGGCTGCTCACAAAATATACAGAAGTAAAAGTGGCTTCCCTTTTAGATACGGTGCATATCCTTCCTGGGTTACCTCGGACAGTCCCGGTTTACGCCGGGCTGACTGACGTCATTATTAATAGCACCCATTTTCACTATTAAAAGTGACCTGATTGATGACTCTACCTTGGAAAAAAGACTAGAAAGTATAAAAAATTATTCTTTTGGTAACTTTTCTCCTGTAACTTATGTTTATAGCTAGAAATTGGCCATTTCACCATATGAGCATATAATTTTAATCATATTCTTAGCCAAGCTAAGTTACCTTAATCAAAGTAGTATGTTATCAGGCTGCACATTTATTTTTAATTTTTACAAAATATTATCCATGCATAATAGCAATACTGACATTAACCATGAAGAGTTTTGATGAAAAGTGCAGTCGATGGAGATTTTTTTCCCCTGATTGCTAGAAAATTCAATGGAGGCAGATCCAACTTACATAAAGACAGCTTTGGAGAGAGAGTAGTCATGCTCTCAGAACTTCCTTGTATGTGAAACTATTTTTTCTTAAATAAAAACTGAGTTTGTTACTTCTGAAGGAAAAACAAAAAATTTTAAAAGACCACGCAAGGAGCAACATTTAGAGCCTGGAGCTAATGTCAACCTATGCATTAGCACATTCTGTATCAAAGAGAGAATCAGGGGTGATGCACGGCCACGGTGGGCGAGCGACCTGCAGCTCTCCTCCACAGTGCCCTCCCCAGCCTCTTTCTCACTCCCTGTCCCCACATGTACCCTACTTACACCAAATCACCAGACACCCCAATAAGATTTCCAGATTCTCTGAGAGCTCCCCTGCAGCAGTTTTCTCATTTGAAAAGTAAAGAGGCAGTGGGGATTTCCCTGCATCACAAAAAGATTTTGAAGATTAATGAGCTAACATTTCATAGAACACGTTAATACATCAGAAAAAGATGCTTCAGAATGCTGTACAACCCACACAGGACACTAGATAGAGTGTAGCGTTCAGAGCAGCCAGAGCTGAATTTGAATCCCCGCTGAATCTTCACTACTGTTGACTAGTTAGGTGACTTTGGGGAAGAGACTAAAGCCTCTGGGACTCACTGTCCTCATCTGTAAAAGGAGGATACTAATGCCCATTTTCAAGGATGTCATGGAAATGGACTAAGAGGCACAAGGAAATGCTCGTCGTACAGTAGACACTCTCAGGTCCTCTCTCTGATTAGCTCATCAATTATCTGGGAACTAATAATGTGTGTACTATGGAAAATTTTTCAGTCCCCTTCTTCTTCTATTTTCCTATCTTTTACTATTTCTATGTGTATTGGTGAAAGCTAAGCTGGAACAGTGAGAAAATTTTGAAATGGAATGAAACTTATGGAAATCAGCATAGTCCTTTGTTATTTTCCACTTCAGTAAAAGAGCTTGGCACAGAAGGTAGACTTCAATATTGGGGGATTTAGATGCAGACAATTGTCATTGGTGCTTTATGGTGGAAAATCTAAAGTTGATTGTATTGGCCATCATTCTATCAGACAACGTCAATACCCATAGTATTACATCCTCCATTGAACCTAAAGAAAATAGATCGAAGTTTTCTCCCAGCTACACATTCAATGACTTTCATTCATAGGACTCAAATGTATGCATCTGAGGAGAGAATTTTCTTCATAACTAATCTTCATTCTGTCCAAATGTGTCACAGAAAACATTCCTGTAAAGCATATTTAACTTAGCAAATTGAGTCCTAAAGCATTTCTTTTGCTCTGTTATTTCTCATTTAGAGTAAGCATTTGTCCTCTTCAGAAAGCTCTTTTCCTGTCATGGCTCATCACCTTGTCTTAGGATCTTTCTGTCCAGTATTTCTCCTGGATGCAAAGGTCAAATCAGATGGCTAGAATAACTAAATCCTTAGGAGGACTTTCCTGTCTCTAGATGCTGTCAGGGCCAAGCCTCAAGCTCCTTCTGAATTCTCACCTTTCTCTCTCTCCTCTGTCTCCTGGATGCCATTGGACATCACCAATGTTTTTGCCTTCTAACCTTAAATATTCTGTAGCATCAATTGCCTCCTGAAATCACCTGTTTAGACCTCTTAGACATCAGTAGGGTCTGGCTAGGCAAGAGGGACCAAGATGGCAGTCCAGATGCCACATAAAGTGTGGCAGTTGCCATTGTCCAGTAAAGACAAACATTTGCACAAATGGGAATGGGACAGAAGACATAGGGCCAAAAGCCAGCTGACAGGTTTCCAACGTTCCATTGACTACTTAATCAACACACTACATGTACATAATCATTCAGTGCTGCCTGCTCAGGTTCTGGAAGCAGAAAAGGCAGCTTCAGTTTCATGATGGTATGGATGGAACATGCCCAAGGAACTCTTTTATTAGATCTCTATAGTGCTGAGAAGTTTGTTCTTCTCAATTAACCTTCACCGAAGGCCATTGTAGCCTTGGAGAAGTAGAGATGCCTTTTATTGTGATGAAGGTCGGAGACAGTTGTCAGTCAGATTTACATTCATTAGACAAATATAAATTCATATTCTCTAATATTTTCTTTTTACCATTCATTCCTCCCTTGCATTCTTTTCACTTTTATGGGTTCCGTTGTGAATTCTCTGTAACAATTAATAGTGTGGCCTCCGAAGTCAGATGCCCTAAGTTCAAATCTTGGCACTTTAATTTGCTATCTATGTGGCCTTGGGTAGACCACTAGGACCTCAGTCTACTGATCCATTCTAATGGAAGTGAGAATAGTGCCTACCCAATTGATTTATTGAGATTAAATGACTTAATTTTCACAAAGATTTTAATATCAGAGTAAGCAATGATTATATATTGCTCAACCAACCAACATTTGTTGTGTGTTTTGCTACAAGAGTGATTTTTAAATTTGCTCTCCACAGTGTTCCACACTTTGCATTTAGGCAGGCAACATTCAGAACCTAGGAGATTTGCTGCAGGCATGAATAGCATTAGCAAAAAAGTAATCTTAGATGCACTATGATCCTCGAGTAGTAGGATAGTCACTTGTTCTTTCATTCGTTTTATTCAGTAAATATTTATTGAGTACCTAATATATGCTAAGCACAGGTCTAGGAAATGGAGATAAAGTAGTGAACCATATAGACAAAATCCCACATCTCCTGGAGTTTTTTCCTAGAGGGGAGAAATAGGCAATAAATAAATTTAAAAGGCAAGAAAATATCAGAATGTGAAAAGTGCTATGCAGAGAATTTAAACTGAGTAATATGATAGACAATGACTGAATAGCTCCCCCAGTTTGGATGTTCATGGAGGGGCTCTGAGGAGGCGACATTTAAGCTGAAATCTGTAGAGACTGGCCCAACAACAATCAGTGTTCAGGCAGTGGGAAGAACAAGTGCAAAGATCCAACTATGCGAATGAGGAGCAAAAAGAAGCCCCACGTGACTGGACAGTAGTAAATGAGAGGGAGAGGAGTGCGAAATGAATCTGGAAGGGAGGGAAGGGCCAGATACTATAGGCTTTATAAGCCAGGGAAAGGAGTTTGGACTTTATTCCAGTTGTGATCAGAGCCATTGGATGGCTGTGGACAGGGAGCGACACAATTAGACTTAAAATTTTAAAGGCACCTCCTGGCTGTTTTGCCCTCTCTTTACTGTCCATGGGCATGGCTGATCCCATATGCTGAAGCATGTATTGTCTTTGGAAGAAGTTATCCCACACAGCCACACAGAAAGAAGTGCTCAGAAGACCAAGAGGCCATATTCTAATTTGAAAAAGTATATGATTCTTTCACCATTTACGCCTTTAGGAAGTGACAAGCAGTGATTAAAGCAAGAAGTTTACCATCTTCCCTGAGAATTAAAGACCAAGAAAGATAGTGTCAGGACTGTGGTGAATATGAAGATTAGGTCCTACTTTTCAGCATCCTGTTTTTCATGAGTTCACCATGTTCTCTTAGTCATTTCAATATTCCAGAAATAATTGAAGGCTTACCCCTGCTGAGCAAGGATGAGCCAGGTTAATTTTTGAGATGTACCACAAACTAGATCCCAAGAACACTTGGCTGTTATAGATTATGAGTCTGTATAGAGTCCCTTCTAGGAGCTATGTCAGATAGGATGTTGATCTCCTTCTGAGGACAATTGATAATTGCACCCAGAGTGGTATCTAGGTTCTGGAGCTCATGCAAATGTATTTGGAAATAATCTTAATAATAGTAAAGTAAACATCTTTCCTAATATTTCATGGTGATGAAGACTTTTGTTCCATTAGGAAACTATTGACGTATGTACAGCAAACACTGGGCAAGGAATCAGGAACCCCAGGTTCTGACCTCAGCTCTGCCACCAATGTGTTGTGTTTGTAGTTTGGCAAAGTGCTTTGGCTCCGAACCTTAGTTTGCTCATCCCTGATGGGAAGAAATTGGACTGACTCTATCTTGGATCATTGTCAGCTCTCACATTTGATTGTCCGTATACCATCATCCTGGTTTCCTAGTGGCCCACGTTCGTGGGCCCACAGCTGACTGGACCACACTGGAATTAAACCTACACTCTTAACTTGTTTAGCATCATTTTATTATCAGTTTAACCAGCCATCTCTGCAGTGAGGAGTACAGCTTAAATGAGTTTATCTTCCTCACTAAACTGCATACTCTTTAATAATACTGTAGTCAGTAAATTTTACTGAATGTTTACTATGTACCTTATCTCACTCAATTGTCATAATAACCCCATGAAGTAAGTATTAGCTTACTCAATTGTCATAATAGCCCCATGATGTATGTATTAGCATTAGCTCCAATTTAATGCAAGAAACTGAACCTCACAGAAGTTAAATAATTTGCCTGAGGACACAGCTAGAGCCTATAAGATTTAAACCCAGGCTGACTCCAGGGCCCATGCAGGAATTCAGCAGCCACACTCCGATGCCATCACTTACTTATTTTACCATATTCCAAAATACATATCTAGGTGTTTGACAGATATTATCAGATGCTCAATAAGTGACTCTTGAAGGAATAAATGTTTAATGCTCTGCTATCTTGTCTTCAATATTTACTTATACTGCTTTGGAGAAGCAATACAGCCTTGCTAACTGAAGGCTGACCCATTCTACTTAGACTTTGTTCAGAATTGTCCATGAGACCAGCCCCAGTAAGCAGAACCTAATCTATGTGATGGTTAATTTTATGAATCAACTTGACTGGGCTAAGGGATGCCCTGATAGCTGGTAAAATATTATTTGTGGGTGTATCTGTGAGAGTGTTTATAAAATAGATTAGCATTTAAATCAGTAGACTAAAGAAAAGCCCTCTTACTAATGTGAGTGGACATCATTCAATTGTGAGGGCCTAAATAGAATACAAAGGTGGAGGAAAGGGAAATTTGCTCTCTTGCTTGAGCTGGAACATCATTTTTTTTCCTGCCCTTGGCCATCGAGCTCCAGGATTTCAGACCTTAGGATTCAGACTGGGATTTACACCATCAGCCCCCAGATTCTAGGGTCTTTGGACTCAGACTGGAACTTATGCCATCAACTCCCCCTGGTTCTCAGGACTTTGGTCTCGAACTAATTACACCACTGGCTTTCCTGTGTCTCTGGCTTACACATAGCTGATCATGGGACTTCTCAGCCTCCATAATTGTATGAGCTAATTTTTATAATAAATCATATATATATAGTAGTCACCAAATTATATAATATATGTGTTAAAAAAATCACCTATTGGTTCCACTTCTCTAGCCACTCCTGACTAATACAACCTATACAAATACTTATGTACTTAACCTACATAAATGGTCCCTGCCATGCTGTAACTAAGCACATCTCCCCAACCTTTTTTTTTTTTTTTTGAGCAATGGTTTTGACATAGAGGGATGAAGGTGAAGACACATGAGAACCACCTGAGGAGTTTTTCAAACTACAGAAATTCCAACTGCAGCACCTCCCACCCTCAACAGATTCTAATCCTATCTGGGTAGGAGAGAAAATGTCTAGTTTGAACCAAGGTCCCAGGTGTTTCTAACATGTTTCCCCATGCACTTTTACCACTCCCACCCCACATACACAGCTCCATTGAAAAGAACCACCACTTTAGTAAAAGTCAGTTCTATCTTATTTAAATAAAGGCTGATCTTCTTATAATCTAAACTAAATGATGAGTCTTTGTGTGGCTGGCTTGACCATAAAGACACCCAGACTTAGAGCTGTATTGTTTATTAAATAATTATCCTCAGTACATTCCAGATGAGTTTTGACTGAAAATGACTTATATATTTACATTTCACTATATCTTTTTCAGAATCTGACTTCTAAAGTAGAGTACACAGCTTGCATTCAAATTGTATTAAAGCATAAGAAATGTTACAGAGTAACACTATCCCACAGAACAATGATGGAAATATTCTGTATCTGCTCTGTCTAATATAGTGACCCAGGCACATGTGGCTTTTGAGCACTTGAAACATAGCTAATGAGACTGAGCAACTAAATATTTTATTTTATTTCATCTTAATTCATTTAAATTTAAAGACTCACATGTGTTTGGTTCTTACCATACTGGAACATTCCAATATGGTAGAATACAAAGTTGAATTTCAAGTATAGAGAAACATTCTTTCGTTTTTTTAAGACAACATATTGTAGAACTAAGATCCATTACAATCTTTTTGTTTGTTTGTTTGTTTGTTTGTTTAGTTTACAGTATACAGTACATTGGTTAGACATTTATATAGTTTATAAAATGATCCCCTAACTGCTCTTTCTCTCCTCTGGCTCTCCATTTAGCTATTACATTAATGCTGACTGCATTCCCTAAGCTGTTCTCTCCATCCCCATGGCCATCTATCAACTACTAATTTGTACTTCTTTAACTCTTCACCCCATTCTCCCAGCCCCCATTCCCCTCGCCTCTGGCCATCGCCAGATTATCCTCTATATTTGTAAGTCTGTTTTTGATTTATTTGGATTTTTTTCCTTTAGATTTCTCATATAAGTGAAATCACATGATATTTATCTTTCTCTGTCTGACTTCTTTCACTCAGCATAAAATCTCTAGATCTGTCCATGTCATTGCAAATAGTAGGATTTCACTTTTTTAATGACTGAGTAACATTCCATTGTATATATGAACAATAACTTCTTTATTCAATCATCTGTTGATGGGCATTTAGATGGCTTCCATACCTTGGCTATTGTCAATTGTGCTGCCATGAACATAAGGGTGCATAGATCTTTACGAGTTATTGTTTTGGTTTTCTTTGGATAAATACTCAGAAGTGCAATTGCTGAGTCAAAAGGTATATCCATTTTTAATTTTTTAAGAAACCTCCAGACTATTTTCCATAGTAGCAGTACCAATTTGCAATCCCACCAACAGTGTATGAGAGTTCCCTTTCCTCCACATCCTCACTGACACTTGTTCTTTGATTTATTGATGCTAGCCATTCTGACAGGTATGAGGTGGTATCTCATTGTGGTTTTAATTGCATTTCTCTAATGATTAGTGACTTTGAGCATCTTTTCATATGTCCATTACAATCTTTTTAAAAAATTACTTTCTGTAAAATCCAAAACAAAAACAACAGCAACACTGTAAGAACCAAAAAGAAATTCTAGCACGCTTACATTTCCACTGGGGAAAAAAACACTTAACAAAAAAGAAAATTCTGACCCAAGAGTAGAAGAAAGCAGGTAGGCAGGAAAGAGACATTCCCAAGGGGAGCTCCCTGACAAATTCCTCGTGGCCTGTGAGACACAGAGTGGTGAGAGAGTGTTGAGAAATGCCCCTTCAGAGGAAAATCTAAATGTGTTGTTAGTCGACTGCCACTCCAAAGGTTGGACAGGATGGCAATGTTAAATGTGTGAGATTGTAGAACAGGGAACTTAACTACCGTATAAGGTCAGCTGAGGTGTTTATAGTGCACTTTAACTGATGGAACTTCATTCCTGAAATCTAGATAGTGGCTGATGTTGCCTAGATGGCAGGCTGGAAATCTCTCTTTTTTGTTTTAGAAAACTAGCATTTTCATTAAAAATACTATTCCACAAAGGCAGGATTATGCTGAATTTTGGTCCAAAGCAAATATTAGAAAAATCACAAAGTGACCTGAGATTGAAAGAGGGATAGGATGATGAGGTAACAAGTATACAGGACACACAGGCTCCATTGTAAAAATGTGAACTAAAAAAAAAATCCATCATATACAAAAGACATAGCTCCTGAAGGAGTGAAGGTAGAAGAGGACATAAACTGAAAAAGTTCCTTAATGAACCCAAAGAAGAGAGCAGAGACGCATTCTGAGCTAGGACCATGTTTCTAGGACAGGATTTCAAGAACATATTTTTACGGGGAAATAAGGGTCTCTGGGTTTAATAAGGACATTTAAGTTTTTTGCTTTCGTTTTCTAATTCTAAAGATAAAACCTGTCTTTTTTCAGTGAGAATTCTCAATCGAAAATTATGTCCAAAGAATGAGGTTTTAGCTTCCTTAAGTAAATGTTTCTCAAATGCATTAAGAAAATTTATTGTAGAGAATTATCTTAGAGTTATTTTCCTTTAAAGGGGTCCATAGTTTATTCAAATTTGTGGGTCAGTGGCCTAAAGGCAGACCACACACATCATTTGATCTTTATTTTGTTGGAGGAGTTAAAGCAGTTTTCTAACTTTGCCCTTAGCTTACGTATGAAGAGATGAAGCCTTTCTAAACTCAGAGGGCAGGCTGAGCATATTATTTGTACTATATCCCTAATGAGTATCATTGCTTAGAAAACATTGTTCTTCTCTTGAAAATGGAAGCAGCATGGTGGGGTAGTGCTGGGCCATGAGTCAGAAGGCCTACCACTAACCCTGGTCGTCTCCCACAGGCTGTGTCACTTGTCCTCTCAGAGCCTTTGTGTCCTTATTTCTTAAGTGAAGCAGTGGACTGGATAATTAATTACCAAGGTCATGTTTAGCCTAGATTTATTTGATTCTAACAATAAATTACAGCATCCTCTTACGTTTCTTCTTTGAAAGCCTCTCAACTAAAAATTGTTTTCGCTAGGACTCTATTTCATTTCTGTTCTTTTCATACCCTCTACCACTGAGCACCGAGGGCCCAGGAGGGGATACATTTGAAGGAAAAAATCAGTCAACACTCAGCATTTCACATCTTCCACTATCACCTATGAAGTGGGAAATTAAACTATAGAACCCAAATCCCCAGGGTTTAGTGTAAATCACCCAGTAAAATAAATACTTACTCAGAAGGACATTTTGGGTGATTTTCATAAAGTTTTCAATGAATGAGACAGCTGTTCACTCAAGTGTGAGTAAATCAAATGGAAACATAAAGGCTATGTCTGTATTTATGTCTTGAGTATTATCGATAAAATTATTTTATGAGTAAATCTCAGCCTGTTAGTTGATCTACTACTATAAGAGTGACTCATATATTTAGTGATCTCTCTGAAAAGTCAAAGTTGCCAATACAAGCAGTGATGGTACAAGACCTGTCTGTCTCTGTAGCAAAGAGAAATGCATGTTCCAAATGCATGGAAACACCAAGCCGCAACTACCTTTTAGAAGGGATATTGCTTTTCTCTAAGGAACCCTCTCTCACTCCATGGGATGATGCACATAAAATATGTCCCATTGCCTCAGTCTTGACTGGAATATGATATCTATGGTCAGAGGGATCCAGAAGAGGTTTGCCTTGAGATCTGACTATGTAGCTAAGACAGAGCATAAGATATCAAAATACTCTAATGACTACTCAAGCATCAGCCTTTTGTCTAGTGATAGAACTCATTCTTTTGGCCTTTTTCCTACATGAGCTACCCACTGAAACAGGCTGACATCTTACATCGGTACTGCCTTGGGAAAGGATTGGGCCGTAGGACCCAGAGCAGAATTCAAGAAGATACTGCCATTTTTTTTTTTTTAACTAAAATTCACATTGTACAGGATGATGATGCCATGGCTGTCTTCACTGCGTCAAGAGCTCCAGCTCTCTAAATGTGGTCCTGTGACCTAATGGGCTCATTGACCCTCCAGGAGACATGGCATTGCTTGTCTCATCAACAAGAAAAATGTGACTGCCTCTGTCTCTTCTGTTAAAATAATGACCTCTGCACAGGGTGGAATGAAAGCCCTTAGAAGCAAGAGAATGACTTATTTGAAATGATTCCCTTTGAAATTATCCTCTATGTCCCATCCTAGTTATAATTTGGCTAATTGCTTAGTAGTCCTTTTTAAATATCTCCAGTTCTGCAAACATCAGTTCATTAGACCTATTTTTTTTCTGGCTGAAAATCCCTTTGTTTCTCTAAGTAACCCCTGCCCCTTCCTCCCATTTGCACTTTTGCCTGAGCAGCATTCTGATGATCTAAACGGCATCCTTCTAAAACGTGTTGAACAGATCAAGGTGTCTCTGTGTTCCAGAGCCCAAGCACTATAATCTATGTCCTTGAAACAGTACCTGTGATTGGGATCTAAGAGCTAAAACTGTGTCTTTGAAAAGCCAGCTTCCCACACAATGCAATACACACACACATATACACACATACATATATATACATATGTATATATATGCCTTATTGTTAAATTGTACACCTGAAGCTTACTGCTTTTGTTAACCAATGTCACCATAATGAAAATAAATTTAAAAATACATATATATATACACATACACATATATATATATAAAATAAAAAAATAAAAAGCCAGCTTCCCTTACAGACAAATGAAGCTGTGATCACTGGCAGCCATGACTCACCCCTACAGCAGGGAGCATGTTGTACTTGACATAGTGAGGGGCCACCCAGGAAAGAAAAACTTAGGCCCAGCCTTTAGGACCCTACAGCCCAACTGGCAGCTGGAGACTTCAATTCTAGGGTATATTTACATATGACAATATTATCCAAATTAAAACTCTGCTCTAAGCAGAGGTCTTCTCAGAGCACAACAACATGTGGTTGGGCACCAGAGATGTACACACACACAAACACATACCCTAGCTGGTGTGAGAATGCACCTAGCAGGAAACTGAGCACCATGGTGGTATCTGCAGGGGATGAGTGCCTTTCTTGGGAGGCAGCCTAAGACTCACCCTTTCTGACAAAGTTCAGTTAAGGTAGGCAGCTAAACAGACACTGATATGTTCCTTGTCATTCTTCCCTTTCATATTCTACCAGCTGAAGGCTTCCATTGATGCATTTATTTTTCATTTGAAATGATGCTTTTAGCACCTGCCTTTCCAACTTTAAAAAGCAAATTCCTTCATCCAAATGCTCACATCCCAAAGAGAGCCAACATAGCCCTCAATGCCTTTGAAGAAGTGACAAAGAGCATGAGGAGACAGTGACAGAGGAGAGACCTGGAACTTCCATCCTGGAACTTTTCTGAATAATCAGAAATGATCAAAGGAGATGTAAGAAGAGAACCAAATGGGAAGCAAGAAGCAAGAGGCTATAAAATCAGATGTGAGTTGTTAGAGGGAAGAAATTAGTTGTCCATAGGTCAGAGGAGAAGACAGCTCATTAATCTGGATTTCCTGGAGAGCCACATGTGTTTATGTAAGTCCTGTCTCAATTAGCTTGTCTACATGTACAAATGCATCACTTGGAGGTGAGGGGCAGGATTCATTCTGAGGGAAAGTGAAGATCTACCTAACTGGACACTGGTAGTGGCCAGCCAGAAACACAGAGTGATTAGCAAAGGCAAACTCAGCCCACGTCATCTTTATTTGCAGGTTCCTTTTAGGCTAAGGTCCCGTTCTTTTGGGTTTGACTGCAATATCCTGCCAACTTTGGTCAAAGCTGATGGAATGGTTCTGGGAAAGAATGGAAGAGAAAAGTCTGTCCTCCTGCATGACTTGGTAGTTATGACCCACCCTGCTCTTGCACTGGCAACTTTTAGCAATTCTCTGTGCGAGACACTGGCTGGAAGCCAGTTAGAAAATGTAAGATGCCAATAATCCAAAGGGTCATATCTGATGATGTGAACACAGCCTTGAATTGTCCAACATGAACCAGTCCTCAGGGTTTCTAATTGACCTGTGTGTGTAATTGATTTTTACAGTCCTCCCTAGGTATCTGAAGGAATTGGTTCCAAGACCCCTGTGGATACCAAAATCCATGGATGCTCAAGTCCCTAATATAAAATGACTTAGTGTTTGCATATAATCTATATTTGCATATAGGGTACAGCAGGGTATGCCTACACATAACATCATTCATTTAGATTTAGTATAGTACTCAGCACATGGCGAATTCAAGTTTTGTTTTTTGGAACTTCTGGAGTTTTTCGTTTTTTATGTTTTTTTGTTTTTTTGTTTTTTTGTTTTTATCTACAGTTGGTTGAATCCATAGATGCAAAATCCATGGATACAGAGGCCAATTGCATTTATCTTTCTTAAAAAGCTACTCTGGATTGCTTTTGGAATTTGAAATGATACTCTCAAGAATTATAATAACATATGAAACTATTACTCACTCCATGCATTTCTAACTTTGTCCTTTTCTCCTGAACATTTTGATTTTTTGTATTGTTTTTCTTACTGAACACCTAAAATTCTCTTCAAGTCCTTGACTTTCTGTAGAAAAACTTTGATCATATAGTCTGAGTGGTATTGACTGAGGAAGCCAAAGATAAAGTAGCTACAACAACAATGATATCTAACACTTAGATAATGCTTGGTATTGAATAGGACGTTTCCAAATATTTCGCATGTAGTATTAATGTATTCCATCCTCATTACAATCTAACGAGGTAAGTGAGGCCATTAGATCCATTTAACAGATGAGGAAACTAAAGCACAGAAAGATAAGACACTTGGCCAGGGTCACACAGCTAGGAAGTGGCAGAGCCAAGATATGAAACCACAGTCTGGCGCTCAGAACTATGTTTTTCATCATTATAAATCATCATACGTGTATTCTGCACACTATGAATGGGATGGCCAGGTATGACATTTTTATTTTTAACTTTTAAAAATAAAGTACGAGCTCTTAATATGTTTTATCTTTAACTATGTTGTTTTTCCCTCCCAAACTCTCAGATGATGGAAATGCTTAAAGCAAACTAAGGTAGTGTGAGACCACACCATGTAAGTGTGAGCATGGCTCCTTGTGGGTCCAGCTGTGTTTTGTGTGCTTCTGCCTACTGTTCCCGCATGTTCTCTTCACTCTTTTGATTCCTGCTTTCGCCGCTTGGTGCTTGGGCCGCATGAACCGTCACTTTTAAACCATAGATCTTATGTCTTTATTCCTGATTTTATATTTGTGCTTTTCTCTCCCACAATCCCTGGCACAAGGGTAGGAGTCAAAGCAGCTGTCAGCCTGGCACCTTCCAGGGAAAAAAAAGGGGGCCCCATCAGAATATGTTTGGTTATTGTTCTCCAACAATGAGCCCTCAGATTGTAAGCTTTTAGGATTCTAGGCATGTGTCCACATTCCCACTGTAACATACTACTCCACAGTGTGGAAATGTGTATAGTCCTCTCCATGCGTGCTATGTTCACCCATAGTGCACCTTTGCTATGCAGTGTTCTTCTGGGGCTGCCAGCCTAAACAGGTTATTGTTCTGTGATTCTTTGTAGAACTAGATGCTATGTGAAAATAAATACTATTGTGCCATGTAACAGGGCTAAAATGAGCCATGGAAAGGAGTGGTAATCTTCTCATTTATTATTTTCTCTGTAAACATGTATACAATAGACACACATACATATATTTAAAAGTCTATGATTATGAAAAAGAGAGGGTAATGGTTTTTAAGCCAAATATGGGTTATATTGGCCCTTCATTGTATACACAAATACACATACATACACACGATCCCTTTTAGTGTTCCTCGAATCTACATAAACTATATTCCTACTTTGAGTGAGTTCAAATGTGATAAACTAGATTGCATTGTGCCTGACGAAGAGTATACCTGGAACATTTAAAATATGATCGTATCTTATGGTACAGCCTTCCCTACCTGACCATAAAATTGTAGAAATAACTGCCTCTTGTTTTCAATCTCACTAAAGTTTTGAGTGTGTGTTGAACAGGAACTAGTTAGGAAGAAACTTTGGAAGTTAGTTGTCAGAGATGACAAGACTTTTAAATTGAAGGGGCTCTCATAGGCTTCTGGTCAAGATAGCAGAGTAGGTAAACACTGCGGTCACCTCCTTTCACAACTACATCAAAATTACAACTAAAATACAGAATAGCCATCATTGAGAATTGCCTAAAGTCTAGCTGAACAGAAGTCTTATAACTAAGAACATACAGAAGAAGCCATCTCGATACTGATAGGAGGGGTGGAGATGTGGAATGAGCTGGTCTCACACACATGTAGCAGTTAAAATTTGGGAGAGATATGTTGGCTGCAGAGGTGCCCCCTGAGGAGCAAGGGGTCCCAGCTCCATACCGGGTTCCCCAGCCCAGGGCTCCAGGGCCATGAAGAGAAGTCCCTACAACTTCTGGCTGTGAAAACCAATGGAGATTGTGGCCAAGTGAGATGAAAAGCAGCTAGAGTCTCAGGAGTTCCTCTTAAAGGGCCTTCTCATGGACTTATTCACTGATGGACTCACTCACTTCAACCTCCATTGCAAGGGCAACAGCTCAAAAGGCACTAGGGACACACGTGGATGAAATTAATTGTCTGGCTTCAGGGCAAGGGCTGAAGAGACACCCGCTACATAAGGCCACTCTACCAAGACTGGGAGATGCAGCATCTCTACCTAATACATAGAAACAAACACCGGGAGGCAGTCAAAATCACATAGAAACATGTTTCAAATGCAAGGACAGAACGAAACTCCAGAAAAAGAACTAAACAAAATGGAAACACACAATTACCAGATGCAGATTTCAAACCATTGGTTTATAAGGATTCTCAATGGTCTCAGTGAGAATTTCAACAAAGTAATAGGAAACATAAAATGGAGGTAGAAAACATAAAAATGAACCAGTCACAAACGATGAATACAATAACTGAAATGAAGAATACATTAGAGGGAATAAACAGATTAGATGAAGCAGAGAACTGAATCAGTGATAAGATAGCAGATAAGGTAACACCTGATCAGAACGGCAAAAATAAAAAAGAATTCTCCCATAATAAGGATAATGTAAGGGGCCTCTAGGATGACATCAAGTGTACCAACACTGACATTATAGGGTACCAGAAGGAGAAGAGAGAGAGCATGGAATTGAAAAGCTATTTCAAAAAATAATGACAGAAAACTTCTTTAACCTGGAAAAGGAAATAGACACACAAGCCCAAGAAGTGTAGAGTCCCAAAAAGCTGAACCCAAAGAGGCCCATACCAAAACACATCATAGTTAAAATACCAAAGGTTAAAGACAAGGAGAAATCTTAAAAGCAGGAAGAAAAAATGCAAGTTAGTTACCTGCAAGGGAGTTTCCGTAAGATGACCAGCCAATTTCTCAACAGAAACTTTTTAGGCCAAAATAGATTGACACGAAATATTCAAGGTGATGAAAAGTGAGGACCTACAACTACGATCACTCAACGCAGCAAAGCTATCATTTAGAATTGAAGGACAGAAAAAGAGCTTCCCAAACAAGAAAAAGTTAAATGAGTTAATCAATGCCAAATCAGTATTATAAGAAATATTAAAAGGTCCTCTTTAAAAAGAAAAGAAAAAAAAAAGATTAAAAATGTGAATAATAAAATGGCAATAACTACATCTCTATCAACAATTACTTTCAATAAAGTGGATTAAATGCTACGATCAAAAGACATAAGGTGACTGAATGGATAAGAAAACAAGACCCATATATGTTGTCCATTAGAGACTCACTTCAGATCAAAAGATACACACAGACTGAAAGTAAAGGGATGGAAAGAGATATTCATGAAAATGGAAACAAACAAAAAAACTGGGCAGCAATACTTAAACCAGACAAATAGACTTTAAAACAGAGGCTTTAATAAGAGACAAAGAAAGACCCAGTAATTTCACTTCTCGGTATTTAACCAAAGAAACACAAAACACTAATTCAAAAAGACATATGCATCCATTTATTCATCGCAGCATTATTTACAACAGCTAAGGTATGAAAGCAACCTCAATCAATAGATGAATGGATAGAGAAGTGGTACATATATACAATGGAATATTACTCAGCCATAAAAAAAAAAAAAAAGAATGAAATCTCACCATCTGCTAAACATGGATAGACCTAGAGGGTGTTGTGCTAAGTGAAATAAGTCAGCCAGAGAAAGACAAGCACCATATGATTTTACTTAAATGTAGAATCGAAAAACCAAAATAAATAAACAAACAAAACAGAAACAAATTCATAGATAAAGAGAACATTTTGATGTTTGCCAGATAGGAGGAGGCTTAGGAATGTGTGGGAAAAGGGAAGGAATTAAGAAGTACAAATTGGTATTTACAAAATAGTCATAGGGATGTATAGCTTAGGGAATATAGTCAGTAATATTGTAATCACTATGTATTGTGTCAGATGGGTACTAGATTTATCGGGATGATCACTTCGTAAGTTATATAAATGTCTAATCACTGTGCTGTACACCTGAACTAATATAATGTATGTCAACTGTAATTGAAAAATAAAAAAATTGTTAAAAAAATAAGCTTATAAAATAGAAATCTGTATAATAATTGAAATTTTTTTAATAAATAAAATTAAAGGGGCTCTTAGGAGATGTGACTGAACACTGCTCAGTCCCCTGCACTGTTGAGCTCCCAACTCATCATTTTTAGACAGAGTTCTGGAGCTGAAGGATTCTTAGAGATGGAGCCCTCATTCCAAATCCCTTAATTCATAGAAGATGACTGAGGTCTCTAGAGGGAGAATAACTTGTCCAAGATGGAGCAGAGCCAGGATTGAAACTCAGTCCTCCTCTTTCCATCAAAGCATCTCATCAGTGCATTATTCCAGTTCCTTTCTCTCTTGAGAGAGAACCCCATACACAGCCAGGAGAGCTTTCTTTAAAGTGGATGAAAGTAAAGGAGCATACATCCCAAGAAAGGACCTCAGGTCATAGTCCTGGCGTTGCCACTAAATATCTGAGTGAGCTTGGCAAAGTTACTATGCCTCTCTGGACCTCAGGCTCTTCATATATAAAATGAATTTGAGAACTGCTGATTTCAAAAAGTACATGATGTTAAGTTTGCTCCTAACCTCAGGCTGTTTTACATGCAGTTTTCTCCCAGCAGTATTCATTTCCCAATATAGGATTATGGAAAAAATTACATAGCATAGTCAGCCTATGCAAATAGGGATTGCCCATGGGAGCAAGAGCCCTGTGAGTCTCTGTTATTAACTGAGAAGGACAAAGACAGGAGGAGGGAGAAAGTGCAGAAGAGAAGTGAGTAGCCTTCCCGCCTTACACAGTTATGACACTGAGGTAGACATTGCAAGTGTCAGGTTTGGCCATAACAAATATGCTGATTTCTGCAGTTTGGAGTTATCTGGCTATTATCTACTTCTGTCCTTTCCAAGACACCACTGATTAGAGCCCTGGAACTTAAGGAGACTCAGTAGGTGCACAGGTTACATTTTCTCCTTTTGGTATATTGTTTACCAAGTTAACAGGGCCAGGAAAGTCTAGGGCAGTGAGAGACTAATTTGAAAGCCAGAAAGATAAGAATAGAGACCCACACATTCCAGCTTCCAGCAGTTTTGAGATACACCCCCTTTTACATAAAATTATAGAACCACAGACATTAACCAAATATGCAATGACCTTTTTTTTTGCATAATTAATATGCAATGTCATTTTAACAGAGGATTCTTTGTCCATGGTAAATCCATAGCATTTTTATGATGCATCTTTTTTATAAAGCAAAGTATCATCATTTGATTTAACATTTGGTCCATTTTGGTTTCCATATAACGAGTTTGATTTAATATGCAACTTTTTCCAAAATAGCCCATCTGGTCTGCAGCAGCCTTCCCTGGATCTGACACCTGTTCCAAGTTGGGTGAGAACAGGACAGGATATGGTGGGATGAGGAGAATCACAGAGGTGGATAATTTCCTGTATTCTAATGTTGCTGGACAAAATGTGGCACCACTAAGAGCTGTGACCTCAGAAAGTATTGTTATGGGCAATCAGGTGTCTGCGTCGTGGGAGTCAGGAGCTCGGTCCTTGGATTCCGGTAGAAAGATTTATGATGCTCGGAGAGGAAAGAGCAGATGAAAAGAAGCAAACAGAAGTGATTTTATTAAGCAAAGGCAGAGGAAAGTACACTTGGAAGAAAATCCAATTGGACACCTCAATGAGGACTGGGGCTTCAAGAAGTTGAAAGTTGGGGTTTTACATGGGCCTTGGTGTTTCTTTGTTCTGCCTCTGTACTCCCTACCGCAAATGGAGCGAATTTTCTGCTCCTGCCTTTGACCTGCCTACTCCAAGCTGAAACTTGCGCAGTGTGTGCCCGTGGATGGGGAGTCTACACCTGCACAACGGGAATTTTGATTGTAGGCGCAAGCTCAGTTAACTCATTTTGCTCAAATCAGTTGAACATCCCCAGAGTAAGGTCATATAATGGTCATGTGCAGTTAACTGACCTGGGGAAGGGGGTGAGGAAGGTACCAGGCACCACTAGGCTTTTTGGTCTGTCTCTCTGGCTTCCGACCTTGGGGGAATGAGGGAGGTGCTAGAAGCCTAGCCAGACACCTGGTTGTGTATTTTCTTCTGCTGAGCTGGTCTCGGGGCTTCGTTAACACTTCCTCGATCCTCTCCCTGCGGGTCATGTCTACTTATCTACCTACCCTGTCGGTATCACTGGGATAGAATTTCAACTCCAGAATTTTGGTGTAGAAGGGGCTTTAGAGGCCATAAATCTAGCTGGAAGTATAGTGCTAAGGGTCTCAACTGCATTTGCATGGAACTTCAAATAATATTTACATTTTTCAGTCGACTGGAGGGAGTGGCTGATGAAAATTATGGTGAGGGTCTGTAGGTCCCTTCTTGGCAACCATCGTCGCCCATTCCTTCTCCCGTAACAACTGCAGTGCTGTTTGAAGAGGAAAATGGCATCCTTGAGCAGCCATGCAAGACCAGTTATCGTGTTGAGAATGCTGGACAGGCAGGCACAGGTCATGAGCTGCTCACCTTACTTTCCCCTTGGCCTGAAAGCCCCCTAAACAAGTCAAACAGAGGGGACTTTTCCGGCTTCTTACGGGTCCTTTCCAGACCCTTCCTTAGATAATCCTTGTCCTGCTGAGACCTCTAGTGGCAACATTGGTAACTGCAGGTGCCTAAGGACGAAAGGGAGGAATGAAAGAAAACTGCGGGCTGCCCCTGAACCACACAGCCAAGCAGCCAGGGTGGTCTGTGGAGGCCTCAGCCTGAAATACTCTCTAGATGGAAGAAAGGAAGCATCTGTGTCCTGACACTCCTTAAATATAAGCCTAGAGGCCTGATGACACCACACACAAACACACACACACACACACACACACACACACACACACACACACACACAGCCATCCACCCAGGCAAAGAAAACCCTGACTTTTTAGAAATGATTTCTGCCTGGTTAGCCATGGTAATGAAAACTCTGCCTTTTTTTGTGTGTGTGTGCTTCCAGTTATTCCAGCTTAGTGCTAGGATCTACTGGAGGTGCTACTTTGGGCCAATCCTTCTCATCTTGCCGTAGAACAAACCTGTAATTTCATGTTTATCTGAAAGCAAACTGAGCTCCTGAGAGTCTGAAGCACCAGCCACCAGAAGCCGGACAAATGCACACACCATTTGCTTCCTGAGGGCCCTGCTTAGAGGCCTGGCTTCTGGGGCTGGGTGGCCCTGCAGTGCTTTCCCAGACATTAACCTCCTGGAGAGGGAGAGTACAAGCCCTCTACCATCACTGGCTCCTACACACTGATCAGTAAATAGATTACATCTGACGGACACAAGACTAAATTGTTGTAATTGCTTTAACCCAGTGATTCTCAAAGTATAGTCCCCTAGACCAGCAGCATCAATATCACCCAGAAACTCGTTAGAAAGGCAGATTCTCAGAACCACTGAATCAGAAACTCAGCCATCTGTGTTTTATGAGCCCCCCTTGAGGCTCGCTCAAGTTTGAGAATCACAGCTCCAAGCACTGATTTACAATGGTCAGTATATGTAGGGTTACAAACTCTCGGCTTCTTTAAAATGTAAATTCTGACCCCTCACTCACAGCGATTTAGTAGTTCTGCAGTGGGGGTGCAGAAATCTGATTTTTAAACAATATTCCATGTAATTCTGATGTGGGAGATTCATGCACTACCATTTTGAGGAATTCTGCTCTAGAAAGAGCAGGGCCATCTTTGCTAGCATGGTTTAGTTTCCTCTTTTGAATTAGAGATATTGTTCTCATATCTCACCAGTCATGAAAGGTCTCAGGAAGTATATCGGAGCACTCCAGGTCTTTGGAGGGGGTCATACTGTTCCTTCAACAAATTAGTTTTTGCTGCCACTGTGAGGAAAATCTCAGATGAATCTGTATCGTAATCCAAAAGTGAAACCTTCCTCTGGAAAGAAATGTTAATTACTGACAGAACAGAAAGAACAAGAAGCCACTCACCAGTCATGAAAGGTCTCAGGAAGTATATCGGAGCACTCCAGGTCTTTGGAGGGGGTCATACTGTTCCTTCAACAAATTAGTTTTTGCTGCCACTGTGAGGAAAATCTCAGGTGAATCTGTATCGTAATCTAAAAGTGAAACCTTCCTCTGGAAAGAAATGTTAATTACTGACAGAACAGAAAGAACAGGAAGCCTGTGGCTTCTTGTGAGTCTGGGTCTCAAAGGGGCTGTGCCAGCCTCAACCAAGAAGCCGTGTGTCATCTCTAGGCTATGAGTCCATCAG
Organism: Pteropus alecto; assembly: GCF_000325575.1. NCBI lineage: Eukaryota > Metazoa > Chordata > Mammalia > Chiroptera > Pteropodidae > Pteropus > Pteropus alecto. The sequence goes on along the minus strand of NW_006494608.1, from coordinate 8,913,065 downwards.
ATAGCAAGTTGCCCTTTCTTCTCTCTTCTTGAACAGAGATTTAGTGGAGCCTTCTGAACAGGACCCAAGAGGCTAGTTCATTATAATAGTACTAGGAAACAAGTGTTTTCAAAACTTGAGGTGTGAATACACTTGCCTTGTATGACCTCTGCTTTGATCACCCTGAAAAAAAATAGAGTTTATTTTTGTGATTGAAAAGTCCCAACTCTCCTCAACGCAATGCCGAGCCCTACTGGGAGCTCCAGAAGGGATTTTCCATTGTTCTTCTGGCCCATGTAACATCCCAATCTAACCCCCCACCCCAGATCTCTCGAGAGCCCTCACACCTTCACGGGGCTCTGATTCGCTGGGACGTGCTCTGAGAGGACTGAAATGCTAAGTCACATTTTCAAGGATCTGACAGGAGCAGAGCAAGAGACTTGGTGCTGACACTTTCTGTTACCACCTAACGTTCCCAGTCACTGTCTAGGCACCAGCATGCACAGATATTATCGAGAGAAGTCTCTATTCTTTCAAATTATGTAGGTAGAGCAGGCAGAAAGCTAGCTCCTTTTCTTTTCTTCCTTCTTCCTTACACACCTGCTTTCCAATCTTCTTCCTCAACCATTTTCCAATGTTCCCTTTCCCATATTTCCTATGGTCCTGTGATTTTTCTCTAGCTTTCTCCCCACTCCTTTCTTCTGGGTGGGCCTCCCACAATACTGAAAAGCACACGCCCCACCCCCCTTACCCCAGGAGCCCAAAGAGTTTCACCAGCATTAACTGCTGAAGCCACACTCATCCTGCCAGACAGGGAATGCCGCCTTAACTTACTATAAAGTATAATTAAAAGACAGATCTCCCATCTCCCCTCATTCAGACAGAGGGAGAGAGAAGGGAAGCAAGAAAGGGAAGAGCATCAAAGGAAAATCTAGCGAGAGGCCACAAATGGGACAGAGGGTAAGCACTCTGCTTAAAATCCCGAGTGGGCAGGAGAGGGAGGAGGGGGAAGAAGTGAGAGCAAAGCTGAAAGGAAGGCAATAGCAGACGGCGGGGAGAGGCTTTTGTCCAGAGAATAAATTATCTCTTCACACCAAAATGTTTCTGGGCAGGAAGGAGCTGTTTGGGAGCTGGGGGTGGGCAGGGCTGGCCTTGCTCCTGGAAAGCACCAGCTCTCCTCTCTCCTCGCTTACTGCTCTTGGCTCCTGCACCCAGGGCCAACCAGCTCCATGAGTGTACATCCAATGTACTGCCACTGGGTCTTGTGCTTGAGGTTTCACACTTTGCAGCCCCGGTCCTGACACTGGAGCAAAGAGGCTTGGAGGCAGTGCAGAGTGTCCTGCTTCCTGCTGCCTCCTCTTCCTCCTCCCTCTCCCCACCCCCATCCCATGTCCTCACCTCTCTAAGGGGTGAATTCTCAGCCCACTCTCCTGTCCTCTGGAACCTGAGCCCTGCCTGGCCTCCCCTCCCTGGGCCAGCTTAGTGACCACAGAGACCCTGTGACCCAAGTGAGGGCCTGGGCCCAAGTGGGGAAGGTCATGGTTGGCTGCACCTATCCTACAGCCTCTTGGGGCAGGGCATGGAGGTGGCCATCCCACCCAGGACTAGCAGTACTGTGGCATATCTAGTGGACATTAGGCAGGAGGTCACAACTTGATGTGAGGCAAACTGATTGCTCACTTATGGTCCAGTTACCTAGTATAGAAGCTGCAGTACCCTAGGAGGTGGAGGGGGAGTCATCTGTCTCCAATGAAAAGGGGAGTTCCCCAGGGCCTGCCCCAAACTAGGGAATAAAGCACAGATCCAACAGCTGTGGAGGCTGGAGGGTGAGTAGAATCCCAGCAGCCAGCAGGCCGGAGTGGGCACACGGGGTCAGTGGGGCTCTTTAGCACCTGAGAAGGTCCCTTTAGCTGCCTCATGCCAGGGCAACCCTCTCTTCCTCCTTCCGAACTTCCTGAGGCTGTCTGTGTTTGTCTTTTCTCCAAGGTCAAAATACAAATTGTGATTTCAATGATTGCACAAATGAGTTAAATGCTCTGACCTTTGCATTTTAAACTGACATTACACAACAAAATAAACAGTAAAATGCATGCTAGTAATTTAAATTTTTTAATTTTTGTTTACTTAGAATGGCATTAAATAGCAAGTGAAAGACACCATAGTCATGGTGGTTGCACAACAAAGTGAATGTATTTAATACCACTGAACTGCACGCTTAAAAATGTACAAGATGTACCTATGCTATGTAAAAGTAAAAAGGTTAAGATGGCAATTCTATGTTATGTGTATTTTACCACAGTAAGAAAAAAGGGGAAAAATAGTAAAAACAAACATTGCAACAAGGCAAGAGAGAGACCACAGGAAAAAAAGGAAAAGCTTCGTGTTTTAATAAGCGAATGGCATCTTTTCCTGCATTTTGGACAGTTTTCACCCAGTACTAGGCTTGGAGGTTATGTAGCTGCTTCTGCCTGCTCCTCGTTGTCTCCCCTCTGTGGAGATGATCATGTTCATTCTCACAGTGCTGGGGTGAAGTTTTATTCCTGTGAAGGGAAAAGTTCCAAATCTATGGCTGAAGAGACTTTCAAACTTAGTATCCATTCATCCACAGGAAAATAAAAAGACCTAAACATAAATAAAAAGAGAGAGAGAGAGAGAGATTCATGCATTTCGACGAGCATCTAACACTTTTCTAGGTAATCTCATGCATGCACAGGGCAGTGTGAGAGTTCCGTGATGTGGTCAGCTCGTTAATTACGAGACCTTTTATTTTAATTTTAAAAAGTTAGATATTTATACAATCCACGAAGTGATCCCTCCAATCGCTCTAACACCCATCTGGCGTTACACACGGCCATTACAATACTATATTCCCTATGCTATACTCTAAGTCCTGTGACTGCTGTGTAACTTCTAATTCCCACTTCCACACCCCTTCACCTTTTCCACCCAGCCCCCAACTCCCCTCCTTTCTGGCAGTCACCAGTTTGTTCTCTGTATCTGAGTATGTTTCCGTTTAGTTCGTTTCTTTTGTTCCTTAGATTCTGCATTTAAGTTAAATCATGTAGTATTTATCTTTCTCCCTCTGACTTATTTCATTCAGCATAATACCCTCTAGGTATAGCTTCCCATACTCAACACAGATTGTCTATATTTCTAGCATATTACAAATGATTTAGGTCAGGTATCACCCTCCTGTCTAAAGTCTGGTGCCTCAAAAGATAAGCTTCTCATAGTTTTAGTATGAAAACAAGGGGATAAAGTAGATTTAAGCGCAGAAAATATTTCTGTAGCACCATTTGTCTAAGTAAAATTTGTGGGCTACATTTTAAATGAGGATGTTTAAAGAGAATATAGAAATCTGGCCCTTCCATGTTAAAAAAAAAAAAAATCTTTAAACTAAGCTGCTATGGTTTATAAGTTCCTCATAATTACTCTCCATGGACTCGTCATGTAGCCACCCAAACACACCTTTCTCTGCACCCTTGTAAACTTTGGTAAGCTCTTCAGGCAGGCATGGGAAGCTTAATGTATTTCCTGTGAAATTGTACTGTTCTCCTTGATCAGCTTATCCCAGCTTTGCAAATCAAAAAAGTTTCATTCCTGGCATCAACAGCCTGTTAAATTATTTCTGATTAATAATTAAATCTTAAGACCCTTTCAAGGCAACATTTACAGCAACAGATTACTGGGGAAGGGAGAGGGATGCCATGTAGCACTGTATTGTGTCGTGGTGGAACAGATCTCTAGTAGATGATCTCTACTGGAGGTTAAATACAGATGCCAAATTCTGGATTTTAATTCCTTGGAAAAACCATAGAAATACACAGGAGTTTAATTCCTTGGGAAAACCATAGAAATACACAGAAATTTCTCCCCTGCAGACCGAAAGACCTAGCATTTATTTCCTATTGATATACTTATAGTGCTAATCTAGACGCATTCTTCTTGAGCTTAGAATGTGACTGTAGGTCATATTCTTGTGGTTCACATTAAACCTCCTTGGATTTTGAATTATTTATAATGGCATTCCAGACTATTTCTTCCTTTAATCCTGAAGGAGAAAATACAATCCTCCTTAAATGTCAAACTGAGAAACAGATAGGCTTCTCGTTTAACAAACCAAAAGAACAGTCCTGGATGGTTTGCAGGCATTTAGTGTGTCCGAATAACTTTAGATCTTTATGACAAATTTTTAAAGCATGTCGATCCTTGTTTATTTGTATAACACCATGAGCCCAGATTCTCCCAGTCTATGACTCAAAGTAATTTCAACCCTATTATTATTATCCCTGGAGAAAAAAGAAGAAAACTAAAAATAAAAGAACGAAGAGATTCTTGCATTTAGATGGGCACCCATCCCATGTTTAAGTATCCTCTGAGTTTCTCAGCAGAGGCCTTCAGCCTGCCCTGAAGTGTTGCATCAGGACTACCCAGGGGATGGGTTAATGCTGCCTC
>NW_006494608.1:8892993-8908620 GCF_000325575.1 Pteropus alecto | reverse complement strand
ACTCTTTCCAGGACTATCGATTCTGACTGGGAATTTTTTGAGTGAACCAGGAGGCTCTTGTGTAATACAACTTGACAATCAGACATTTTTATTAATTTTGATGACTCATTGTATTTTCAAAACCTAAGGATCAAGCAATTCTATTGCACAGGTGAAAATCTTTAAATCACTTATTTAGTAGGATTAATTTGTATGTTTTGTAACTCCCAGAGGTTGAGAGCAAATTTCTTTCTACATTCATTCTTTTAGTAAGCATGTACTGAGTCTTTGCAAGACCTAGGCACTGTGCCACCTTCCGTAAGTTGATTGCTCCTCACAGCTTCTGTATGTGCAGTGACACCTGCATGTTTGGCATACTTAGGAAAGACTTGGGCTGCATGAGGATGAGAAGTGAATCTTTGAGAGGATTAGGGGAAAAGGTCATAATAGCTAAGAGACTCCCCATGACCTTGCATTATTGTGATTTTGCTGTATGCTGGGCCTTTGACTGTTATCTCATTTCGTCCTCACGATAATCTATGAAGTAGATTTGAGTATATTGTCCTCATTTTACAGATAAGGACACTGAAGCTTGGGGAGGCTATTCAACCAGTAAGCAGTGGAGCAGGGATTCACTTTCAGCATCTGCTGCCAAAACACAAACTCTTAGTCAATGCTATCCCAACTGTCACAGCAGTTGTCCTTTCCCTATGAGGCAGAAATTGGGAGGTCATGTTTGCAAATGTGAATATTTTGTACTATCCTGTCGCCACCTAATTTATATTCTGAAGTGATTCATTCTATATAAATCCATGAAGCACACATATATGCCAAGCTCTGGGGATACAAGGTGAATAAATGTGTGCCTCAAAAAGCTTCCAGTGTCTACGGCCATGCTACCCTGAACAAGCCCAATCCCATCTGATCTCGGAAGCTAAGCAGGGTCGAGCCTGGTTAGTACTTGGATGGGAGACCACCTAGGAAGTCCAGGTAGGTGTAAAAAAATAAAAAATTAAAGTTAAAAATTAAGGGATTATAAGATGACAAGGTCCTTACAATCTGTGAGATCAATCAAGGGTTGCCTCGCCTAAAAAAAAGAAAAGCTCCCAGTTAATAATCAGTCATATAGAAAGTCCAAAATTAAAACTCTGAACCCCAAAATTCCTTGAGCAGTCTTGAGGCCATCAGGTTTCCTGGCCTATCTTTCTGAGATTATCCAAGCAGAAGGCATTTCCAACTGCCTTGCATCATTGGGATGTCAGGATAACTCTGCCAGTTTTTCTGTTCTTACTCAATCACAATCACTCCTGGGGGCAGTAAATTTGGAACTGTCATGCAGAATCAAGAACTGTAATTTCTTAACACTTTTCAGTGTATTAACCTCAGTTTTTTTCCTCTTTGCCTGGATGCTGGTAAAATTTCTTGGGCTCCAGAAACTGGCCCCCTCAATGAAATCGCTAATAATAAAGAGCAAAGCCATGCACAAGAGCAACCGGAAGGTTTATAGCCAAAGGTTCCACAGGAGAGAAAAAGGGCACGTGATTTGCAGTCATTACTACATGGCAGCTTCTGAGGCAGTTAAAGTCTAGTTAAAATAGTCTAGTCTAGTCTAGTCTAGTCAACTCTAGCTGTGTCCCAGGCTACTTCCTATGAAAGCTGAATACAAACCAGAATATCTCACTGTCAATATGAAAACTGTATAGAAATGTCTTGAAGACTCTATACTGGCCCTAAAAGCTACCACTGCAGATTTTTTTCACCACAAACCAGTCAATCTCTAAGAATTTTCCTCAGTTCCCCTTTACATGTCAGGTGTTCCAGTAATGATGGGGGCTTCCTAGGGGCGAGATGGGGATCTGGGGCAGGCTCAGATCTTACAGCAAACTACAACCACAGGCCTCCCTGTCCCCTCACATTTTGTTCTCCCAAAGCAAAACTATCCCAGAGACCCTCTCCCAAACATAAATATAGACAGAGAGTGTGTCCTGCCATGCCCTTCTCAGATTTTGTCAGCACCCCAAGTTGCTTCCCTCACCCACACCTTGAGAACTTTCAGTCCAGGATCGCCAACAACACCCTGTCTGCTTTTTCTACCTCTATTCCTACGCAGCTGAGCATAGCTGGAGAAAGACCCAAGACGTAGTGATGCATCTGCTACACATTCATATGAATAACCTCTGCTGAGCACACCATGCCACTCGGCACCGCTTTTATCCATTTCTTGTTTGCCCCTCACACGTCTTTTCCAGAAGTGACTCCGACCTCCTCCTCTGCTCAAGCCTGCAACATACCTCCACCTTCGGTGGACCCCAACAGACCCCGCTGCTGAGATAAAGCTCATTACAACTTCAAATTCCTTTTTATTCACTTCAATTTTTTTTTTTTTTACTTTTTTTAATTTCCTGATCTCTGTCTCTCTATCCTTTTTTTTTTTTTTTTTTTGTCCCAGAGACTACTTTTCCTCGTAAGATTTTTTTAAATAACTTCCCATTCCTCTCAGCCCCCAGCCCCTGGCAGCCACCATTCCACTTTCTTTCTCTATGATTTTGACTTCTCTAAGTATCTCATATAAGTGGAATCATACAGTATTTGTCTTTTCGTAACTGGCTTATATCACTCAGTGTAATATCCTCAAGGTTCATCCTTGTTGGAGCATGTGTCAGAATTTCCAACTTTAAGGCTGAATAATATTCCATTGTATATATATACAATATTTTGCTTATTTATTTATCCATCAGTGGACACTTGAGTTGCTTCCACATTTTAGCTATTGTGCCTCTTGAGTTCTTAAGGTCCTCTCTTTCTGCCCCTCCAGAATTTACAGTCTATCAGAGTTTACAGTTTACATTCCAGAGATTTTCCACAATGAAGTGCCTTCTCTCCAGTGGCATCTTCCCATTATCCTATACATATGCTCAGGATTGTGAACTTCACCCTCTGGTCTGTATCATGAGCTTTTACTCTTTCTCTTGCCTTTTTACTACTACAATTTCATTTTTTAAAATAATCTTCACACTTCTACTTTCACGCTACTTATTCGTTCTTTTTGAAAAAAAAAATTATGACTATTTTCTCATCACATGGCTTAAGAAAAAAAGCATTACCAATACCCCCATTCAGAGCTGGACTGGGATTTAATCTTGCTTCTAACCCTTCCATCACCACCACCCAGATACACACACACACGCGTGCACGCACACACATATACCCCACACACATCCCAAATGACCTTTTTTCTCGGGCCTTCTCCGCAACCTTACTTGACTCTCTTCTCCTTGGCACTGTCTCTTCTCCTGGCCCTCATGACCCTGGGCTCTCCTTCCCACCCCATATTTGCAGTTCCCTTTCTTTGCCATCTGTAGCTCCTCCTCCCCTTCCAAGTTTCTGGCCTTAGTCTTTTGCTCCTCTCGATGATCTCTCTCCGTGTTATCCATTCCTACTGTTTTACCTCTCGCTGACTCCCAAACTTTGATGACTCCCAAATCTAAATATCCAGTCGATATTTTTCACCCAAATTTCTATTTGCATGATAGACATAACGAGACTATCTTACGAGCACCTCATATAGGCAAACCTAAGAGCTTGATCCTCAACCCTTTCCTGTCTGACATTCTCAACAACTCAGATGGGGATATGACTTATAAAATTTGCGAGGGACAGAAAGCTATGTGGAGTATTGTATAGCTGGAAAACAGTATGAATCCAAACGATTTTGACAGGTTGAATCTAATAGGAAGAAATGTAACAAAGGTCAAGGTAAGGACCTGACTGATTCTAAACACCCAACCACACCATCAGAAAGGTCATAAATCAGGAGCTACATAGAGGAAAGCCACTTAGTTAAGTGGCAAGGTTATCAGGCAGCAATACTATGAAGAAGCTAATGGACTTTTAGGCTGTAAAAGACGAATATATAGAGCAAGGAAGAGAGTGTCTTTCTCAATTCGTCAGTACTTGATTGAGGCCTGCAGTGCTGATTTCAGCTCTGAGAAACATACTCAAAACAAGGCTATCGGAAACTTGGTGGGCAATGGAAAAGGGGCAACTAGGGCCATGAAAGTACCAAAACAGGTTGTATGGCCATGTCCTAAGTTCTTGCCAGCAGGAGAGAGATTAGACAGGCCCTTTGTAGCTCCATGTTACACAGCACCAGTAGGAGGCACTACAGGACACTGATTCAACCCAGACCAACTCTCCAACTCAGAGCTGCAGAACTTGGAAAGGATTCCAAGTTCAGTGGATATGGAGATGGAAATTCCAGCTTCTTCTCATCAAATCTCTGCCACCACAGAGATCCTTGATTATGTGTACCTGCCTAGAACTGAATTCTCCATCTAACACATTAAGGGTTTAAAGCCAATGTTCATTCTTATAGCTACAGGAAAAATAAAAAGCACTTAGTGATTTAAGAAAATTTTTAAATTCAGAAAACTTGGAATACAGGAGAACTTCCTTGACTCACTATAGGGTCGCCATTAAAAAATAAGGGCAAATATTATTCTTAGTTGTGAAACGGGAACTCCTGCCTTTAAAATCTGGAATGAGAGAAGGTGACTCTACCATCACTACCATCGAGCATTATGCTGGATGGAGGTCCCAATGAAGTGTCAAAAACACTTCACTCCCTAAGAGAACACAAGACAGACAGAAAGGGCATAAGACTCACCTGGGTTTGATACCTAGCTGGGTTTGATACAATTTATATACCTTAGGAAATTATTTAACCATATCTCTTTCTCATCTATGAAACGAGTAATCATGTCTACCTCAAGGAGATTTTGTGAGGGTTATGCCCCTGGGTGGGGGGTACACAACAGGAAACAGATGGTGCCCTAATTCAGGGTAATTTAAGAGAGTTTAATGAAGTGACTATTTACAGCAGTGTGGTCAGGACTGAGGAGAACCAAGAAGGATGACAAGGCCTCGCCATGGTAGCAACAGAGGGAGCCTTTACCTAAGGGATGGTTACTAAATGCTGACGAGAAATGTAGGTGCAGCTGTCTCTCTGTAACTGTGGCCTTCGGTAGAAAAATACTGCCACCCAACCTGTGGCCGATTAGAAGAGAAAACACCCCAACCTCTCTCTCTTTCCATCCTCCAGACTCCTACCAATGTTCCTATGGACTGAAGCCAGAGAGCAAAAGAGCCCAGTTGATACAGTCTGGGGCATAGAGCTGGGTGGAAAAGGGTGAAGAACAGGTCCATGGGGGCCATCAGAAAATATCAAGCAAAGTGCTTTATAAACTTTAATCTTTTTTCTCACTCCTCCCAGTTCCATTCTCATCAAGCAATGCTAAACTATAAATTGGAGATTTTTTTATCCACTCTTACATCTTTTCAAAGAGCCTCAATTCAAAGGGCATTCATTTTTTTATTTAATCCCCTAGCACTTTATTAGGTAAACTAGGCTAGTGGTATTATACTGAGGCTTAAGAGATTAAATGACTTTTTAAAGATCACAGAGGGTCCAAAGCTATAACCCAGATTCATTAGATTTGTGAGGTGTCTCAGATATAGAGATGCCAAAAAAGGTTACTTGAAGATGAACCCTTTGAGTAAGCTAATGGATCTTAAACATTATCATCATCCATCAGGCAGAAAACTGTGCCTCTAAAAAAGGATTTGACTCCACTTATAATAAAGTATATATACATATGTGTGTGTGTGTGTGCGCGAGCACGCGTGTATAGTATATGTACATATATATTATTTTAATAAAGGATAAATATACAAAAGATACACATATTATTAATAAAGGATAAAGGGAAAATCAGAGCCAAGGAATGGAGCACAATGTAAATATGTTAATTATAAAAGTTACTCTAGTTGTGTGGCTGAGCATCAAACTGGATTCTGAGCTTCTTGGCATCAGTAAGTTATACAATCCTCATTAGTATACCAGAAAAGAAGCAGCATACTATTTTCTGATGGAAAAGGGGAAATGTTGTTAGAAAAAAACCTCTATAATAGGTTTCTTATGAAGGAAACTTCCTTCTGTGTAAGACACTGAGTGACATAATGGACAATGTCCTTGACAACAGTTTTATAGCTAATAAAAGTGAATATTTTCACTGGCTATTTCTTGAAATAAGGGCATAACATTAAAGTACTTCTCAGTGAAGGTGATTCTAGGAGAAGTTAAGGTAATGGTTCAGGCATAGTTTCCTGGTGTTCTAACAGTGTCAATGATAGACTTTAGAGAACCTGAGGGAAGAGGAGAGATAGGCCTTTTCTTTGAGACGAGCTTCCCTAAGTGGCATTTCTTTCAGGCAGGCTTTTGATTGGCAGATATCTGGAGGTTATTCTCTCCATCAAGGTCTGCAATGAGTGCTAGGGTCCGATGCTGCCGACTGAGGGAATTCATGGGCTTTGGGGAAGAGGTCAGCAGGTGGTGGGGCCAGCAGACAATCTATTATGACTGCATCGTGACTTCTCATTCATGGAGACATCATCTTCTGACAGGCAGCAGGTTAGAACTCACTCTGGCAAATGACACTGCAGTGCCTCTTCCACCACCTTCCAGAGATTTGTTTTCAATTATTGGCAACTACAAGGATATAAACTGACTCGAGGATAGAAAATACTCTCCCAGTTTCACCTCCTTCTAGTATAAACTTCAAATATAACTTCCCCCAAACGCCATACAGCCTGCCAGCTAGAGCCGGCCACTTGCCTTTTGCAAGGAGTTACATACCAGAACTAGTTAGAATCCCCTATCCCCGAACTCTAATGCAGGTGAAGTGAGATGAAAATGGATTTCAGGGGTGAACTTCAAAAGGAACTAATGTAGAAAAGTTCCTGCTATATTGCCACCTCTAGGCATCAGGCACCTTAAAACATTACCTCTAATCTTCACTATTCTCCTTTCAGATAGGTTGTATTATCCTTATTTTAATTATCAGATTAGAAAATGAGTTTCTGAGATGATAAGCAATTGGCCAGGGTCACACATTGATAGAGCTTTCTAGCTATCATCAGTCCCAGCTTTCTCTGACACTCAGACTCACACTGCCAATCCCCTCAAGGCAGCGAAAGACATGATGCTTTGGCCTCTGCAGTTTGGAGAAGGGCAGGTCTGGGCTCCTTGGCTACCTGTGTATGAGCTGCTGGTTTTGCCTGGTTCTCAGGTCCCTGACTGGGTACCTAGTCCAACTGCTCCTTGTCCTTGCAGAGCTTGAAGCTGGACACAGATCTGGACCTGCTGCACCCTGGGGCCAACTTTTCAAGGAGCTTTATCCACACCTCCCATTAACCCTCACAACAGCCTGGAAGTAGGTAGAGCCAGATAGATAAAATTCATTACAGGACAGTCAAAGAGGTAAACCTGTCTCTGTCTCTGTGTCTCTGTGTCTCTGTGTCTCTGTCTCTCTCTCTCTCTCTCTCTCTCTCTCTCTCTCTCTCTCTCTCTGTCTCTCTCTCTCTCACACACACTCAAGTGTGCACGCGCACGCACACACAGACACACACACACACACACACAAACACACACACACACACACACACAGCTGCCAGGATGAGAGCTGGGAGAAGAGTTCAGCTGCTCAGAGTGCCCAATCCCAGGAGAACATGTGTGGAAAGATGTTATATAGCTGAGAAACTTGGTATCTGTCAACAAGCACATGCTTTCTCAGAAGTAGATAGCACAACCCAATTACACAGGGCAAGAGTGATGCTCTGTTAATTGCCCTTCATATCTGGCTTAGTGGGTTTCTTCTAATTAGAGCCCTTGAACCACCCCTAAGAGAAATTAAGACTAGAAATGGCTTTATGTTATTGATTCCAGATCATATGTTGTGTTTTCCTTGACCTCCATTTGATTTGTCTCTCTTCATCTCAAAATCCTATAAAGCGAACAATGCAAAAATGATGGGTAGGGGGTTGATCTTCTGGTTGGAACATTTTGACTTATTCTTATGGGTTTATTGAATTTCATTCTGGCCAAACAAAATTGCATGTCCTGCCTCCATTTTTAAAGAGCATCTGTCAACACCAGTGGTCACTGACCGATTACAAATAAAGCAGCACAGTTAAAATCTCTGTTTCAGTGACATCAAAAGCTATCCAAAATACAAGTGCTGTGTTTTTAGGGTCTTGTTTTAGTTCCTCTTTAGTTGAGATCTGTGTGGCAAAAACCCTGAGCTGCCTCAGGGCAGCCTGTGGTTGGGATGGAAGGGCCAGAAAGACATTTACTAAATGCCTACTGCATATTAAGCATCTTCCTTCAATTATCATCATTTAGTTCTAACATAACCCTAAAGGGTAGGATGTACTGTCCTCACTGGAGAGGTAACAACACAGGCTCAGAGGCATCAGGTAACTGGCTCACATAGTGAGTCACTGGCTGGGCCAGGATTTGAACCCAGTTCTCTCTGATTACAAAGGCCCTTTTTTTCTTCCTTCTGCTATATTCCTGACTCCATTTCACCCCCGAGAGAACCAGGCACTGAACTCCATAAAATTGGGATCTGTCATTCACAATAGGCAAGCAGTCCAGGAGAGGAAGTCTCTCATAGTTTGCTGAGCAAGTCTAATCCTGATGCAGACAGATGCATTTCTTGGGAAGGGTGGGGGATCTCTATTTTTTAACTAATGTTATTCTTAGTTTCAGTCTGATTCTTTTTCCCACAATCTCATCTTCACCTTTTTCCCAGCCTTTATCAATTCTTCTCACTTCCAAAATAATTTCTTAACTTCCCTTTTTCCTTCTTGGCTGATTTTTTGCCCATTCATAAAATGGTGAATGGGGGTTGCACTTAGCTAATTTTTCACCTAATTTTGCACTTAGCTAATCGGTAATCACCTGCCACATGCCAAAGAGAGATAGACAAGAAAACCAACAATGACGCATCAGTTGTTCTTGGAACACAGAAAGAGAAGCTAAGTAGACCTACAGGGGTCAGGAAAGCATCCAAGAGTAGTTTCCTTATCCAGGATAACCCACCTTTACACCAATGGACTTCTCTACAAACAAAACAAACGTCTCATTGTCACTCTTTGGATGTGCTTATGTTCATTCAAGAGGGATAATATGTCACTATTCAAGATCACAGACTCTGGAGCCGCCAAACTATAGCAACTCGGCCAGGTTTTGTAACCTCTCCATACTGCCCCTTCTCTGTTAGTAAAATGGGGATAATAATTGTGCCTACCTCTTGGACTGTGGTGATATATATGTTCATAAAGTGCCTACATTATTGCCTGACATAAAGTTAGCACTATATAGTTGTTAGCTGTTATTCTTCTTCACTCAGTAACATACATTTGTAGAACCCCCTCTGTGGAAGAGTTCTGTGCAGGAGACAGCACTGAATACCAAGAAGCAACGTAGGATAAAAACTAACAGCATGGAGTTTCATATTACATAGATCAAGTGCAAATTGTACTTCTGCCACATACCAACCTTGTGACCACAAGCAAGCTACTTACCATTTCCAAGCCTACCTGTACTTATGTAAAATGGAAATAGTGATATCTGTCTCACAAAACAAGGATTAAAGGTGAAAATATATGAAGGCTCTTGGCACAGAGCCTGTCTCATGCATGGCAAGGGCAAAATACATGTCAACTGCTAATGTCATCATGGGTACTGTCGCAGGTCCACAAAACTGACTCCATAGAAGTTTCAGCCAGGTGGGGAAGCCAAACTCTACCATCCTTAAAGCAAATGGCCTGTGACAGCAGGACCTTCACCAAAGACTAAAGGCCCAGTTTTGCACTGAGGAAAGAGACTCTGGGAAGTTTTCCATTAACTCTGACTTCCTCCGGGAGGCTCACCAGAGGCAGATCCAAACAAATCAGAATTTAGGATTGGGTGTCTGGAGGACTCAGCCAGCCATGCATGAAGGATGTACAGCACCCTCAAAATGTTCTAAAGAGAAGGAAAGATTGTCAACTGTGAAGTCTTTTCCTCCCTGAAGTGAGGACGGGGAGGCACCCTGTAGACAGTGGATAGATGTATCAATCCTGAGAGATCCGGGTCTCTAGTTGAATGTGAGACTGAAGCAAATACCAGCATTTGACTGAGAGTCAGCCTAATGGGCTTCAAATACTTGACAAGTGCATTTTAATCTTTTTACTAGCCAGTGCAGATTGAACTACTGGGCCGCTTAAACTTTTCAAAAGAAGACAAAGTGGGTATGGTTTGTATATATGAATATGTCTGTCAGGTTCATTTCATCTTCAACTTATTTTCCTGTTTGTAAGACTATTTTGAAAGGAAAATAGTGGCAGATGATCCTATTGAGAAAAAAATCCGAAATCAGTATGTTAATTTTAAAATTTTTGATTTTTAGCAATGTATGAATGTGTTCTTATACTCCCATACACACATTTTATTTTTCTGTACACTTCCAAAGTAATTTCTGGTACTGACAGCAAACTCCCTCACACAGTTTGCCTTCACAGAGTAGAGGATCTCAGAATGGGAGCAAGGCCCCTGGCAAGACTTCTAGTTAACCCATTTTACAAACCTAGTCCCAGTAGTCCTCAGAATGTGAGGTCTGACAGTGCTTCTGTGGGGGCACTAGCAAGGGAGGGGGTGGCCAGCATTTGGAGAGCCCTAATGAAAACTGGCCCCAGGTCCTCCCTCACTGACATGGGTGCTAACGTTGGGGTAAACAGAAGGTGAGCCCAGAAATGTGATAGGACTTGCAAGAGATGCCATCCACGTAAAGCTGGCAGCTGCTCTAATCTCATTTCTTTAATTCTCTTTATTAGTAAAATATTAATGTTCAAAATATTAACCTCACTCTGGATCTTAAATTAATTTGGACAAATCACAATTGATGCCAATTAACTGTACTGAAAAGCATTTCCTCTTAATACTACAATTCACAATTGCACATAATTGCAACCTAATTTATTTTCTTTAATTAATATTTGACTTATATAAAAAGAGATGGGAGAGATTTTTCAAGAGTGTGTTTCTGTTGACAGTATTTTAGCACCTAAAAGGAAGATTTTTTACACTAAGGAAATTCTTTCCTAAATTCAAATGAGTTCAAATTCAAGAAGCTTTCAGAATCACAATGCATACATGTTAATTCAGGCTCATTCATTGCCCCTAATTCCATAATATTAAAACTCTGTTTTGATGGTTCTTGCAGAGAATAACTTTACATGAACTATACTGTTTATAAGGTGAAATACTCATTCTCCATATATAGGCCAGGCATGGGCAAAATTATACAGTCAAAATCTGTCTTCGATGCTCTTCTACATTCCTTTTTTTGACCCCTTTGTCGGTGCCTCCTTGCCCACCCATCCCCAGACCCTCTTCCACCACCCTCCCTCCAGCCTATCAGATCAAAGCCAGCTCAGCACTGCCTGGCCCAAGTCCTTCAAAATTTACTGGTCCTGAGGCTTGGCAAGTCATTAGAGTCCATCTGGGGGAATTTTATTTTTTTTTATGGTGACATTGGTTAACAAAAATCGGTAAGTTTCAGCTGAACATTTTAACAGTAAGGCATATATATATTTACATTATGTGTTCAACTCCCATAGTTAGATTTCTTTCTGTCACCACATATTCGACCCTCTTTATTCCGTCTATCTCACCCCTCCCCCTTACCCTCTGGCAACCACTAGTCTATTCTCCATGACCATGAGTCTCTGTTTGTCCTGTTCATTTGTCGCTTTTAGGTTTATATCCCACATATAAGTGATATCATGTGATTTTTCAACTTTTTCTGTCTGGTTTATTTCGCTTAGCACGATTATCTCGAGGTCCATCCATGTTTTGCAAATGGCAGTATTTCATCTCTTCTAATGGCTGAGTAATATTCCATTGTATATATGTACCACAGCTTCTTTATCTAGTTATCTATTGTAGGACACTTCAGTTGCTACCATGTCCTGGTCACTGTGAATAATGCTGCTAATATCTTTTTGGATATCGGTTTTCAAGTCTTTGGGGTAAATACCCATTGGAGGGATAGCTGGATCATATGGCAGATCACTTCTTAGTTTTTTGAGGAACTTCCATACTGTTTTCCATAGTGGCTGTACCAATTTACAGTCCCACTAGCAGTGTATGAGGGTTCCTTTTTCTCCATATCTTCTCCAACATTTGTTATCACTTGTCCTGTTGATTATAGCTATTCTAACAGGTGTGAGATGGTATCTCATGTGTGAGTTTTGATTTGCATTTTCCTAATTCCTAGCAATGTTGAGCATCTTTTCATATATTTGTTGGCCATTGGTATGTCCTCTAGGAAGAAGTGTCTGTTCAGGTCCTCTGCCCATTTTTTGATTGGATCATTTGGGTTTTTTTGTTGTTATTGAGCTATACGTGTTTTTGTATATTTTGGATATTAGGCCCTTATCAGAAGTGATGCCTGCAAATATATTTTCCCATTGAGATGGTTGTCTCTTTACCTTGTTGACGATTCCTTTTGCTGAGCAGAAGCTTTTTAGTTTGATGTAGTCCCATTCATTTATTTTTGCTTTTATTTCCCTTGCCTTTGAGGTCAAATTTATAAAATCCTCTTTAAGTCCAAGGTCCTTGACTTTAGTTCCTATGTTTTCTTCTAAGCATTTTATTCTTTCAGGTCTTATATTCAGGTCTTTAAGTTAATTTTGGTGTGTGGTGATAGACAACAGTCTAGTTTCATTCTTTTGCAGGTGGCTTTCCAGTTTATTGAAGAGGCTTTCCTTTTCCACTGTATATTTTTGGCTTTTTTATCGAAAATTATTTGCCCATATTAACATGGGTTTACTTCTGGACTCTCAATTCTGTTCCACTAGTCTGTGTGTCTGTTTTTCTGCCAATACCATGCCATTTTGATTACTGTCTCTTTGTACTATAATTTGAAGTCGGGCAGAGTGGTGCCTCCAGTCTCATTCCTTTATCACAGAATGGCTTTGGCAATTCAAGGTCTTTTGTGCTTCCATACGAATCTGATGATTTTTTGTTCTATTTCTTTAAAAAATGCCAATGAGATTTTGATGGGGATTGCATTAAATCTGTGTAATTCTTTAGTGATAAGGTCATTTTAACTATGTTGATTCTTCCAATCCAAGAACACAGAATATCTTTTCATTTCTTTGCATCTTCTTCGATTTCTTTTAATAGGGTCTTATAGTTTTCATTATATAGGTCCTTCACGTGTTATGTAAATTTATTCCTAGGTATTTGATTCTCTCAGTTGCAATTGCAAAAGGAATTATTTTTTCTACTTCTTTTTCTGACATGTCATAATTGGAGTATAGGAATGCTATGAATTTTTGAACACTGATTTTGTATCCAGAAACTTTACTGTATTTGCTTATTGTTTCCAGTAGTGTTCTTGTGGAGTCTTTAGGGTTTTCTATTTAGAGAATCTATTTAGAGAATCACAAATAGTGACAGTATGACTTCTTTGTTTCCTATTTGGATGCCTTTTATATCTTTCTCTTGCCTGATTGCACTCGCTAGGACCTCCAATGTTATATTGAATAAGAGTGGCGATAGTGGACAGCCTTGCCTTGTTCCTGATCTTAGAGGGAAAGTTTTTAGTTTTTCACCATTAAGTATAATGTTGGCTGAGGTTTTGTCATATATGGACTTTATTATGTTAAGGTACTTTCCTTCTATACCAATTTTGTTAAGTGTTTTGAACATAAATGGATGCTGTATCTTGTTGAAGACTTTTTCTGCATCTATTGATATGACCATGATTCTTATTTTTTAATTCATTTTTCTAGTGTATCACATTAATCGATTTGTGTATGTTGAACCATCCCTATGCCTCTGGAATTAAGTCCACTTGATCGTGGTGTATAATCTTTTAACCATGTTGCTGCATTCGGTTCGCTAGTATCTTATTTAGGATTTTTGCATCTGTGTTCATGAGAGATATTAATACCACAGCTCACTTTTCTTTTTTTGTGTTATCCTTACCAGATTTTGGTATCAGAGTCTGTACTTTTCTTTTTTTGTGTTATCCTTACCAGATTTTGGTATCAGAGTAATATTGGTCTCATAAAATGAGTTGAGAAGCATTGCGTCCTCCACAATTTTTTGGAAGAGTTTGAAGAGAATAGGTATTAAATCTTCTTCGAATGTTTGGTAGAATTCACTGATGAAGCCATCTGGTCCTGGACTTTTACTTTTTAGTAGGTTTTTGATGATTGTTTCAATTTCCATACTGCTGATCGGTCTATTTAGATTTTCCAGTTCTTCTTAATTCAGCCTAGGAAGATTATATTTTTCTAAGTACTGGTCCATTTCCTCTAGGTTATTAAATTTGGTGTTATATACTTTTTCATAGTATTCTTGTATGGATCTTTGCATTTCTGAAATGTCAGTTGTAATTTCTCCTCTTTAATCCCTGATTTTATTTATTTGTGTCCTTTCTCTTTTTTCTTTAGTGAGTCTAGCAAGGGGTTTGTCAATTTTATTAACCTTCTCTAAGAACCAGCTCTTTGTTGTATGTGTTTTTTCTATTGTTTTTTGTTTTCAATTTCATTTATTTCTGCTCTACTTTTAATTATTTCTTTTCTTCTGCTGACTTTAGGCTTCATTTGTTCTTCCTTTTCTAGTTTTTTAAAATGAAGCGTTCATTATTTATTTGGGCTTGTTCTCGTTTTTAGAGATAGGCCTGTAATGATAGGAACTTTGACCGCTTTTGCCGTGCCCCAAAAGTTTTGATATGTTGTACTTTCATTATCACTTGTTTCTATGTATCTCTTGATCTCTCTTTTTATTTTTTCTCTAACCGAGTCATTCTTCAGTAGCTTGTTGTTTAATTTCCATGCATTTGTGGTTCTTTCCACTTTCTTTTTACAGTTGATCTCCAGCTTCAAAACATTATGATCAGCGAATATGGTTGGTATGATTTCAACCCTCTTATATTTGTTGAGGCTGTCTCTGTGTCCCGGTATGTGGTCAGTCCTTGAGAAAGATCTATGTGCACTAGAGAGGAATGTATAAGCAGCTGTTTTGGGATGAAAAGCTCTGTAAATGTTAATTATGTCCAGTTGGTCTAATGTGTCATTTAAGAATGTTATTTCCTTATTGATTTTCTGTTTGGATGATCTATCCATATCTGACAGTGGAGTATTTATGTCCCCTACTACAAGAGTGTTTTGATCTGTTTCTCCTTTTAGTTCTGTTAGTAATTGCTTTATATATTTTGGGGCTCCCTGATTGGGAGCATGGATATTAATAAGTGTTATGTCTTCTTGGTGCATGATTCCCTTTATCATTATGAAGTGTCCCTTAGTATATTTCTTTACTTTTTTTATTTTCAAGTCCGATATTAGTCCGATATTAGTCCGATATTAGTCCGATATTAGTCCGATATTAGTAGCGACTCCCGCTTTTCTCTGAATGCCATTTGCTTAAAATATCATTTCTCACCCTTTCACTTTGAGTCTATATTTGTCTTTAGAGCTGAGATGTGTCTCCTGGAGACAGCATATGGTTGGGTTTTGTTTTTTTATCCATTCTGCAACTCTTTGCCTTTTTATTGGTGAGTTCAGTCCATTTACATTTAGGGTGATTATTGAAATATGAGATCTTCTTATAGCCATTTTATCTTTTGTTTTCTGGTAGCACGGTGTTTACATTGCTCCCTTGTCCTTGTGTTTCTGTTTTCTTTATTTGGGTTGGCTTTTGTGAGTTTTGCCTCTGATTTTTTTTGTTTTATGTTACATACCTCAATCATA
>NW_006494608.1:8842783-8892584 GCF_000325575.1 Pteropus alecto | reverse complement strand
TAATGGTTCAAATATTCGAGTCCACTTTTTTCTGGCTTTAAGGTTTGTGCTGAGAAGTTCAATGGCAATTTAATGGGTTTTCCTTAATAAGTTACCATTCTTTTCCCTGGCTGCCCTGAGAATTCTTCCCTTGTCATTGATTTTTTAATACTTTTAATACAATGTGTCTTGGTGAACGCCTTTTTGGGTTGAGATAATTGGATGTTCTCCTCTTGAATTGAATTCCAAGCTCCAGCTCATTCCTTAGATTTAGGAAATTCTTGTCAACTGTTTGTCTGAAAATGCTTTCTACTCCCTGCTCTTTTTCCTTCAATAATGCCTCCTGATGATATCAGCTAGTTCTTGTATTTTTCTTTCATTATTTTTTATTCTTCGGTTTCTCTCTTCTTCTTTCTGATTTATTTCTAGATTTCTGTCTTCGATATCACTGATCCTCTCCTCCATTTGGTCAACTCTATTTCCAAAGCTTGCTATTTCATTTTTCATCTCTTGCAGTGTGTTCTTCATCTCCAGAAGTTCTATTTGGTTCTTTTTGAGGATTTCGATCTCTTGGCTAAAAAACTCATTCTGCTCATCTAGTTGTTTTCTCAATTCCTGAAATTCTTGATATGAATCATTTTGGATCTCATTGAGTTTTTCCAGAAGTACCATCCTGAATTCTCTGTCATTTAAGTCACATATTTCTATGTCTGTAAGCTTATTTTCTGGAGATTTTTCTCTTTCTTTCTGAGATGCCTTGTCACACTTTGGTTGTGCATGGTGTTTAATGGACTATTTCTGTGCCTGGGCATTAATGGAAGTGAATTCTGCTTTTTTCCCAGAAAAAAAAGATTTATTATATAAAGGTCTCTCTTTAGCCTATTGCAAAAAAGGCATTTTTCTTTTGATTTCCAGTAGGTGGCGTCTAATCCTGTTGGATCCCTGCTTTATATAAAGTCTTAATAATGGCTTTTTTTTCTTATAGATATTCAGTCATGCTCGCTACCCTCAGTCCCAGTCTCTGTCAGTGTTGGTGAGTTTTGGTAGCATTTGCTCAGATTCCCCTGGGGCTCTGTGGTGTTCCGTCTTGGAGGATATGGGGCAAGGGACCCTCTGGGTTTGGGTCGGGAGCTGTGGCTCAGCCTCGCATTTTGCAACCGTGGCTGGTAAAAATCAACTGTTGTTTCTCTGCCATCCCCACTTCTCTGCTTTCTGCCCTGATACCTAGGCACTGTCGCCGGCCACATGGAGCTCACAGCTCTCCCAGGCAGGGCTGTTCAAAGAACCCACCGCACCTTCTTCCCTCCCCCTCCTCCTGCAGGGAGCCCTGGCTGCAAGAGGCAACTTCTTTGTTTCTCCCAGTCTATCGCCCAACTCACAGGGTTCTGACCTGTGGTAGCTATTATGTGCAGATCCCACACTCAGACATGCTGGTGTGCAGTTTGGGTGGGTTTTTTGTTGAGTTTTAGATGTTCAGCTTATTGTAGTTCCAAGGGGAGAGATCCGGGGACGTCTCTCACTCTACCATGTTTCTGGGGGAATTAATTCATGATAAAATATTATCCGACTGATAATAGCTCTCAGATAATCCCAGATAATACAGCTCATTTTAACCAAGACCTTCAAAGCCTTAGGCATGTTTAATGGTGATGGAAATGTTACTCATTAGTAGCAGATAAAGATTTTTCAGACCTGAGAAAGCCTTTTAGAATTTTTATATTACTGGATAAACTAGCAAACAAACAAAAAACATTACAACTCCACAACCACAATAAAAAGAGGCAGAGAGGCAGGAGGATCCCCAGTTTATTCAGCTATTGATTCCATCTTTATTTCAAATATTTATCAATTTCCACTATGTGTACCACATTGAACCAAAGGCTAGAGATAGAGGAAGACACTCTATATTTACAACTTGCCCCTCCCCACTCTCTCTAAAATCATTTGTTTTAACATTTGGGAAACACTGGATTAAAAAGCAGTTTCTCAGACAACCCACAGAATAAGGAATAAATATTTGGAAATTATATACCTGATAAGGGACTTATATTCAGAATATATAAAGAAATCTTAAAATTCAACAATAAAAAGACAAGTAATCCTATTAAAAACTGGGCAAAGAATTTTAATAAATGATATACACAATATACAGATGGCCAATAAGCACATGAAAGATACTCAACATCATTAGTCATTAGGGTAATACAAATCAAAACCACATACATACATTAGATAACTGTGATCGAAAAGATATTTAATAACAACTGTTGGTGAAGATATGGAGAAATTGAAATCCTTGTATATTGCTTATAGGAATAGTGTAGACACTTTAGAAAACATTTTGGAAATTTCTCAAAAAGTTAAAGAGTTATCATATAACCCAGAAATTCTGCTCCTAGGTATATACTCAAGAGAAATGGAAATATATGTCCACACAAAAACTTGTGCAGGAATGTTTAGAACAGCATTATTCATAATAGCCAAAAGGTGGAAACAACTCAAATAATGATCAGCTGAAGAATGAATAAACAAATGTGGTATATCCATACAATGGAATACTATTTGGCAATAAAAAGGAATGAAGTACTGATTCATGCTACAACATGGATGAACCTTGAAAACATTATGCTTACTAAAAGAAGCCAGTCACAAAAGACCACATCTTGCATGACTTCACTGATATGAAATGTCAAGAATAGGCAAATCCAGAGAGACAGAAAGTAGATCAGTGTTTCCAGGGACTAGAGGGAGGGGAGAAAAGGGAGGTATGGGGTTTTTGTGGAGATGAAAATGTTCTACAATTAGTACTGCTGGTTGCACAACTCTATTAATACCCTAAAAATCAATGAATTGTATGCTTTGAGAGATATTTTATGGTATGTGAGTTATATCCCAATGAAGCTTTTTTTTCTTTTTTTAAGTTTTTCTCCCGTAGGACATGGGTAATAAATCTTCAGGAAGGGGGTATGGTTTATGTTTAGGGTAACTAACTGTCCTTATTTGCCTGAGACTGAGGTTGTTACTAAAAACATAGCTTTCAGTGGTAAAACCTGGAAAGTCCTAAGCAAGCCATACAATATATTAAGGACATACTTATACAAAGAAACCATTCCATGTTTATCGGAATTTAACTAGGCATCCTGTATTTTTATTTGCTGAATCTGGCAACCCTAGTTTTACAAGATAATCCAATTCACCTAGATCAAGTTGAAGCAGAGATCTAGAATTAAGATTAAAAAACAAAGAGGGACAAAAGGAGTTTGAAGTTAAGGAAAAGAGCTCCCAAAGTATTTTATAACCTTTTCCAAGACTATGACAAAACAGTTTTGTGGAAACCTCTTTTCACAATCTTCTGATTAAAGTTCTCTCATTCCCCAGGTCTATAGCAAGGGGTTCATTTTGAGGACTCTTAAAAATGATATTAATAAATTGTTACATGAAATAATGTGTTTTCTTAAAGGTATTTCACCTTGGAAGAAGCTTAAATTAAGCTCCCTCTTGGCAGCTGAATGCATGATGAATTGTATTATAAGTAAGTCTATTTTTAGCCAGCTAGTGCTTTGGCAGACAGGCTGTTAAAAATAGAAGCAGACCTCTAGACTACAGGAGGGAGCTTTTCCTCACTGATTACTGAAAATGAAGCCAGCTCTTTGAGCCTAAATGATTGAAGGGAAGGTGTGTGCAGCTGTGATCAAGTTAAAAGGCTGTGGCTTATAATTTGGAAATAGTGTGTCATATGTTACTGAGACAGAAGATGAGGGACATAGCTCTAACTCAAGTTCTCTGAAAATTCTCAGATTCTAGAAGTAAAGGGTTTGCGTGCTTGATCAGGGGAGAGGCGCGGTGTTTTAAGAATTATTTGTGCATATATCCGTCCTCTGGAACTATGATTCAGTTCATTGATTTCTCAAGCACACCAGGTTAGCGGCCACCAGGGGGCACCAAAGCAGCCCTTCCCAGAGGAAAGCGCGCAGGTCACTGAGTCATTGACACTCCTGAGCACTTGGGTGATCGTCACGACCTTTTCTTTGAGCTCTTATGCCCGGACTGTGCCTTTCAGCAATGCAACACAGTGATTGAGCACGTGTATTTAGAGTCACTCACACAAGCCTTCCAAATCTAGCTCTCCCACTTAAAACTTTTGTGGCCTCTTTAATCCACAAACAGATTATAATAAAGTCCCTCCCTCATAGGCAAATGTAAGAATTAAATGAGATAATGCTTGGTGCATGATGAATGCTCAGTTCCTCAGTACACAAGAAAAGTCTAATGGCAGGTTGAGGAGCTAACAACATCTCATAAGGCATTAGCTTCCTTCCTTCCATTCCTTTCTGTTATGCAATCTCTTCCCTCTTCCTCTCTTCTTTCTCAGGGACACTCAGAGACCTTTCTGCATCCTCTATCAAGGTCTTCTGGCAGCTTGCTGTGTGTGTTCTCAACAGAAATACGCCATGACCCCCAAAGTTCTTGTCAGTCCTCTCTACCCCAGTATTTTCCCAGCGTAGCTCACAAACCACATGTATCAGAATCATCTGGTCCTATGAAGTTGGAATTTCTGGGAATGGAACTTAGGAATCTGCATTTTAATGAGTTTCCTAAGTGCATCTTATGCATGATAAAGCTTGAGAATCTTTGCTGTATTCTTAGTGGAGAGAGAATATGCTACAGATTGATCTCAACCAGCTGTTAGGAAGGAAATTAGGTGATCATCTGATTAAAGTAATTCACACTGAACTGTGAAGAACAAATAAACTCCCCTTTCAAGAGAATTTGCATTCTGACATTTTGCAAACCTTAATGAATTTCCAATTTGTGAAACATGAGGGACGGATGTTAAAAGAAAACCCAGCCGTGCCTGTGACCACTGCCTTTATATGTGCATCAAAAGGAAAGATGTATGACTCAGCAGCCCATTCCTCCTGCCCTAGACCCCCTGAAATTTAGCCCAAAGCCTGGTGGCTGGTGGAGAGAAGTGGAAGGCAAAGGAAAGAATGAGAAATTGAGGGAAAGTAGAGAGGCACGGGACGGCGGGGAGGGGAGAGGGAAGGGAAGAACCCTCTCAAATAACGCTCAGTGCTCCAAGCTTGTCCAAGTGCAAAATGGACCGATGGGAAAAGAGCACAGCCACTGTTTTCTCCACTCTATCCCAGAGACCATCACAACGGGGACTTCTATTTTATTTGCTACACAGTTTAATTTTTCAATATGAAGCTGCAAAGGAGTAGTAGTCCCCTCGCTCCTCTTTGCTGCTCCCAGACCTCTTCTGCCTCTAAAGGTGGGTATGGCGCAGGCCCCAGTCCTTGGGCTTCCCCTTCCCTTTTTCAACCCCAAGTGAATTCTTTCAATCTCACGATTTCAAATACCATCTCCCAAATATGTATCTCCAAGCCCAACCTCTCCCTTGCACTCCAGACCCTTTATGTCTAACTGCCTACTCACCACCTTGATGTCTAATAAGCAACTCAAACTTTAACATGTACAAAACTAAACTGATTTCCCTCCAAAATAATGTTTCTTCCCCAGTGTCCCCCATCCCAGTAAATAGGACCCCACTCACTCAAATGAATTAAAAACTTCATTCTTGAGTGTGTGTGTGTGTGTCTCTCTCTCTCTCTCACACACACACACACACACACACACACACACACACACTTCATCCAACCTACCACCAAATCTTGCTGGCTCTGTCTTAAGAATGCATCTTGAATCTGACCCCTTCTCACCAACTCCACCACTAATAGCCTGGTCTGAGACAGCATCACCCCTCACCCAGACCACTTCATTGCCTCCTACTGTGCTTCCACTCTTACCTCTACAATCTTGTTGCTACATACAGCAACAGTTGAACTTTTTATGACATAATTCTCATCAACTAATTACCATCCCTTTCCCTAACCTCCAATGACTTCCTATTGCATTAAAAACACAATCAAAATGCCTCACTAAATCCAAACGGTTTACAGGTCCTCTGGGACTTGCCCCATCCACATCGTTGCCCATCTCTTATCCCCAGCGGCCCTGGCTTCCCCGCTGTTCCTCCTGTCCTTGCCTTTGCTGATGCCTCCATCTGGAAGATGGCGATCCCCCAAATAGTGTGATTTCTCATGCAGAGAAATCTTCCCTGACCACCTGCTCCAAAATAGCAACTCTCTTCTTACCTTTATTCCTTTTGCTTCATAGAATTTTAAACTACTGACATATACAGTATCTGTTTATTTATTTATTGTCTCCCACTTGAACATAAGCTCTGTGAAAGAGGAGACTTATCTCTTTTGTCCACCACTGTATCCCTAGTGACTAGAACAGTGCCTGATACACCATACATGCTCATGTTGAATGAAGGAAGCACAACGAAGCACAAGTAAGAATGTAAGTAAGCCTAGCTATTGACAGGTGGCTTCAAGGTTACATTGAAGGTCTTATTTATTAGGAGAGTTGGAGGAAAGAATGGAGTAACTGGTTCTTCCCCTCCCCCTCCTTGTGTTCCCATTTTATTCCCTATTTCAATAAAAGTTCATTTTTAGAGTTCTGGACCTCCTCTTTGTACTCACAGAAAATTTCTTCTTTATTCCACATTCTAAGCCCTCAAAAATTATATGTAGTCACAATTACCAAATCACAAACTCAGCTTTTACCCATTTACTATACATAAAACAGAGCTAACAAGATTAGGCAATAGAAAGCTTTTCTATTGCAAAATTATATTAATGGAATTCTCCCAGGGGCTAAGCTGATTTCCGTCTGAAAGTTAAGCACATTCCAGAAAACACATTTAAATTCTCCCAAGCCTCCAGGATCTGAGGGGTCAAGAGACGGGAAACCTGATGTAGCTTCACAAAGCAGCTTACTACTCTCAACATGTAACTCTACTTTGTGACATTCTTCCTGTGTCTTAGAGAAATCCATAGTATTTTCTCTTTTCATGCCAACGCTTGTGGTGCTGACCGCCACTTGCCCATAACTGGCATCAGCTCCACAGACCACAGCAAAAAGCAAAAATGATTCCTTTGTGGGAAACAGCTAAAGTAAAAAGGTGACTATCTAACTTATCCTATAAGAATATTGTCTTAGCTTGGAGTCCCCCATAGGCAGATCCTGGAACAAGGAATTAAATTTAAGTATTTTGTTTAGGAAGAGATCCAGGAAACATTGGTAGGGAGTGAGAAAGTGAGACAGGAGAGGGAGGGCAGCCAATGCAGCAGTGTTATCAAGCGAGTCACTACCTGGGTAACTGGAGCTCAATCCCCTCGGAGAATTCTGGGAATCCAGGGGCAAAGGAGGTGATATTTGCATATCTATTCCCATTAGTCATTGACTGAAGACTGCTAGGGATGAGAGACATTAATTTCCTGGCACTTCTAGTCTGCCCTGTGGGTAAGCAGAGAGGCTCTGGTGTCCAGACAAAGTCCTCCGGCAAAAAGATGGAGGGGCTGAAACGGAAAAGCCCAAGAGAAAGTGGTAGAGCACGGACAGCCCCTGCTACAAGTACTGACTTTTCCAAAAACATTTCCTAAAAATAGACATTCTCCCATAAAGTCATCTTCTGTATAAATAAAGCATAACAGGAGAACTCTGAGAAGTTTTCAGCGAGAACAGAAATCTTGGAGATGTGTTTGGAAGCAGTTGAGTGCACTAGATCTATTAGTGGAGCTTTCTAGGTTGGGTTCGGGTTTGTTTGTAACAACTCTCAACAGCCTGAGAGTCAGAACAAGTTATAAAGAAAAGCAGATGTGGTGCACTTGACCTGAGAAAACAGCCCTGCCTCTCATTCTGGAAGCTGGCACTTCCCCTGGGATGGCCATCGGAAGGGCAGCCACCGGCTGTGGGCTGAGCCTCATTGACAGAGCCACTCTGACCACTGTCCGAGACGAAGAACCATGGATTCACGTACACATACGTACAAGCTCACTCAGAGACCATATGTTAGAGACACCATATAAATTTTTTATATGCAGGCATATTTTCAGACCCCTCACCCCTTCAAACAGTAAACAATCTAATTATATAAAAATATATAATAGAGAAGTACATACATTCCACAGCAAAGAGCCATTGAGGGCCTACCATGACCTGGTTCTTGTCATTGACACCCATGCAGTGCCAGTGGGAAAATACCCTTGTAGATATATACATGATATTCCAGTGCTGTCATTGCTCTATCTATGAACAATGCATGAACAGTCATGTGTGGGAGTGGAGAAGGCAGAGACATTAAACTACTCCTGATAATATTTGGAAAGCATTCTCAAAAGATGTTTGAATGTTTGGGATGAGTCTGTTTTCCAGAGAAGGAAGAAGGTAGCTTCTTCTCTACATTGTTTTCATTGATTAGTCTGCTGAAAATTACCATATTGACTTTTAAAAAATCAAGATCACATCAAAAAGTCAGAGATAAAAAGGTGGAAGGAAAAAAAAAGTCACATGATAGCTTCACCTCAAACAGACCCTGAGGAAGGCTCTAAGAAGTCACCAGGCCATTAGATCTTCATCTTCCTAACTTGTGCTCCATCCCTCCCATCCCTGCATTTCAACTCCCTGTAAGAGCTCAGGGGAAAAAACATCCAATAGCCCTGCCTAGAGATCCTGGCTTGATGTAGGGGATGAAATTAAGCCTCTAAATTGACTGTATGTTTGTCCCTTTAGAAGTGATAGTCCGTCCCACCCCCTCAGTGGTATCCGAACACTTGCTGGGAAAACCTCCATGCCCTGAACTGAAATAAACTGCTAGCAGGAAGGAAAAGATTTCAGGACAGAGGCCACAAAAGGAACAGCAGGGAAGCCAATCTCTGCCAAAACCACCTTCATCAGCCAACAAGGTTTCGATGGACAACCTCCTTTGTTCTTTGTTCCTTTGTCTGTTTGTTTACCTGAAATAGAGATTGAATGTGTCTCCCAGGAAGTCCTGTGGGGGGTGCTGCCGCCACTGCCCAGCCACACAGGCTGATGAGAACAGACCAGAGATGGCACCTGGAAACTCACCAGCAGTGCCCCCGTTTGCCCCACATCCTGCCTACCACTGACCAGAGTTGGTGATCATTGAATGTTTGTTTAACTTTCTTTTAATGTCCAATGGTATATAATTTCTATTTCTACCATGTCTACTAAAGCATCTATTGCAGCTGTCAGGACAAATCTGTTGAGTCTTCCTGCGGATCCGGGTGCCTTGCCTACTTGCACCCCAACCTTCTTCTCATATCAGAGACATCAAATTACCAAATTGAGTCCATTTTGAATGGTCCCTGAATCACAGATAAAATTATCAAAGCCTGGTTGGGAAGCCTTTCTAAGAACCAGAAATCTCTTCCCTATCTGTAGAAGAAGAATATCCTATTAGAGTGAACAAGCAATGGACAAAGGAGAAATGACATGTGCTCTGGGGAAGCATCCTTCAGCCCTCCTATCTGTGACAGCACCAAAGACAACAAGGATGAAGAAAAAAGATATGGTGTAGAGAGACTAATGGGAAACATCTGTTGGGGGGAACTCTCAGGGTGTCTTAGCTCCCTCCTGCCCTGCTCTGCCTTGATTATAAGATTTACTGGACCCATTGAATCACCTTGAACAAAAGTTAATACTGCTACCAGGAGTCTAAGAAAAAGAAATTGGAAGTTATTCTTTTTCATTGTTATGACTTCTTCCAGTCCATATGAGAGGATTCTTCTTTTGCAATATCCTGCATATTGATCTCACTTTTCAGTATTTATACATTCAACTAGAGTGTATTGAGTGATATGTTGAGGAGTACATTGAGTATGTGTAGAGGTGGCAAAAGGGAGGTGCTTAGAATTACCCACAGGCCAAAGAGGACATAGAGATGGCAACAGAGAAGAAAAAATGCTTCACTGCTTATCAGAGAGATTCAAATTAAAATCACAATGCGATATCATCTCACACCTGTCATCATAGCTATCACCAATAAATTAACAAACAAGTGTTGGCAATGATGTGGAGAAAAGGGAACCCTTATGCACTGCCGGTGGGATCCAGTACAGCCAGTATGAAAAACGAATGATGGTTCTTAAAAAAATTTTTTAAAAACCTACCTTAATACCCAGCAATCTCACTTCTGGGTATTTATCCAAAGAAACACAAAACACTAATTTGAAAAGATATGCACATTCTTATGTTCATTGCAGCATTATTCACAATAGCCAAGATATGGAAGCAACCTAAGTGTTTATCAATAGACAACTGGATAAAGAAGTGGTGGTATGTATAATGGAATATTACCTGGCCATGATAAAAATGAAATCTTAACCATTGGTGATATGGATGAACCTAGGGGATATTAAGCTAAGTGAAATAAGTCAGACAGACAGACAGACACCATATGATTTCACTTGTATGTGGAATCTAAAAAACAAAATAAATAAAAAAAACAGAAATAGACACAGAGGACATTAATGGATGCCAGATGGGAGGAGGGTTGAGGGGGCTGGGTGAAAAAGGTAAAGGGATTAAGAATCTTGGTATGAATTGACAATTACAAATTAGTCATAGGGATGTAAAGTACAGCATAGGGACTATAGTCAATAATACTGTAATAAGTATGTATAGTGCCAAGTGGGTACTAGACTAATTGGTGGGGGGTGGGAGGGGTCACTTCATAAGTTATATAAATGTATAACCACTATGCAGTACACCTGAAACTAATATAATATCGAATGTCAACTGTAATTGAAAAAAAATTTTTTTAATTAAAAAAAAAGAAGAAATGCCCATAGGGCTATCCCTTTGATGTGTTGTCTTCAGACCATCTCCTAACCAGCCTCTCAGAGAAACAAACACAGACCTTTTGAAGACAGTAGAACATTTAATTTCCTTTTCTTTCCGAAGCATTTAATTTTCAAAATGATAACAATACATTTTTTCTAATTATTAAAGTAATGCATATTTCACTGTAAAAAAAGGAAAATCAGACAATACAGAAAGTGACAAACATCCTAAATCTATCATTCAGAGTTTAATTATTCAGAGTTTAATTAGAATATTATAGGGTAAACTCTTCCATTTTTTCTATGCCTATATAAATATATTTCATTTTCAAAAATGGGATCACACTACATGCTATTTAATAACCTGATTTTTTCATTTAATGTCATGGATGTCACTCATTTAGATCTTCATTCATTTTAAATAACTGTATGAAAGTACCACAATTTCTTTATCCAATCTCTTATTTGAAGCATTAAGTTTACTTTCAACTTTTTCCTATGATAATCTTACATATACAACTTTGTTCTGTTGTTATCATGGTATATTCAGAGCATTTTTTTTTTTTTACAAACACTCATTAAATGCCATTCATTGGACTCAAACTCACAACCTGGTATTAACTGAGCCTCCAGCCTCATCTGTGCAAAACAGAGAAGGGAATGGAGTGACAAGCAAGACTATCTCAAGACTCAGACTTGAGTCTTGGGGAAGTAATATCAAAGTAGAATACTCGAGAAAACACTAGAGCCATATCTTACTTGTCTTTATAATTTGTTATCCTTACAGATAGCACTCAGAGTCATAATTATTGAATTTGTTTTCTCATTGGTAAAATGGAATTAATGATATTACTTGCCACTTAGGGGTATTTGTGGAGAATTGAAAAGCATAATGTATGTAAAATACTTAGCACAGTGCCTGGCGTACAGTTGGTGTTTAGAAAAGTAGCTATTATCATCATAGAGAAATGTTAAAATCCTAGCCAATAGGCTACAAGGAACAAGGACTACAGTTGATTTCTAAACTTTTCTGGGAAATGTCCTTACTGGGAATATGATTTGACTGAGGGTATGACCACATCCATAAAACAGCAAACGATCCCCTCCTAGGGTTAAGTTTGTTGGCGCCTTGCCTCCTTCCAGCCAAAGGCTTTCCCCAAGTGGTATTGTATTTCCAGCTCCTAGATGTCATCCTTGGTGCCTACAAAACCCTCAAGAGTTACTTGAAAATACTTAATTCCAAATAAGCAATAAGAAACTGTATGGATTTCTCATTTTCTTTGTCAAAATAGGAAAAACTTTACAAGGAGTTCATAGAAACTACTTTTCTCAGTTCTACTCTATTTCATCTCCTCTGTCTCTCCCCAAGGAGGATGAGTGTTAAATGCTGGCCTTGTTTCCTCAAACAATCCTCTAAGATAGATGTAACATCCATTTTACAGGTGAGAAAGCCAAGGCTATGACAAATAAAATGACTTGGCCACGTCTGAGAAGTGGCCAACCCAGGATTCAAAGTTTCCTGATTCCAAAGCCCAGGTGCTAACAATCTTAAACTTGAATGTAAATGAGAATCACCTGGGGAGCTTGATGCTGATTCACTGAATCAACCTGGGATTGTGAAAGCTACATAGTCACAAATACCCAGGTGATTGAGGCCCAAAAATATCCAGGGGCCACAACTGGAGCACTGACCTTGGCCATACATTTACAAGCCTGGTTTCGAAGGCAGGATTCTCTAAGGTCAGGATTTTCTTCTCCTGGTTGTCACCAAAATAACTTCAATACACCTTCGAATGAAGCCATGTGTATATTTTGGATATTTGCTGACTTACAAAATGGGTCTCAGAGCCAGGTTGGGACATATCTGGTTCCTGGATGATTCTGTTTACCTGTTGACATCTTCTTTAACATCTTTCCAGAAAAAGAGTCAAATCATTGCAGTGACCTTTCCTTCTCTGAAATCCTAATCATCTATCCTCCAGGTCTTATCTTTTCCTCTATTAACTAGCTACTAACCTCTATTAAGCTTTCCTACTTAATAACAGGTTTCTAATGCTTTACGTCAGTGTGAGAGAACTGGTAAACTGGGAAGATCTGTGACATTTGGGGGAAGGCAGCACTGGGGTAGTTTTCAAACTAGGTTCCACAAATGCTTGGAGAGCTGCAGAGGTGCAATATAGAGGAGGGGTCGGGGGAGAAAGGAAAGCCTGGGCAGGGCAAGGTTCTGCACTCAATTCTGTTTTATATGTTTTCTGTGAACTAGAATGCCTAAAAGATTCACTTGAAAAAAGTTTTCACTGGAAAATAAAACTGAAAAACTAATGGCGATACCAGTCTAGATCTCAAGAAGTCTACTCCAGTCTTCAGCTAACTAGCTAGATGACTTGCGAAAACAAAAATTAAAAAAGAAAAAAATTGGCTTTATTGATACCTGTCTTAGTCTACTAGGGCTGCCATGACAAAATACCACAGACTAGGTGGCTTAAGCAAGAGAAATATATTTCACAATTCTGGAGACTAGAAGTCCAAGATCAAGATATGGGCAGGTTTGATTTCTCCTGAAGCCTCTCTCCTTGGCTTGCAAAGGACAGACAGTCTTCTTGCTGTGTCCTCACATGGACTTCTTTGTATGTAGGCATGCCCCTGGTGTCACTTTCTCTCCGTATAAGGACATTAGTCCTGCTGGATTAGGGCCTCATCCATATGACCTCTTTGAGCCCTAATTACCTCCTTAAAGGCCCTATCTTCAAATACAGTCAGCTAGTCAGCTTTGAAGATGAAGGCTTCAACACATGAATTTCGGGGGACACAACAATGCCTAAGGTTCCTTTCAAAAAACATCAGAGGTTTGTTAAGCATCTATTATATGCTGGGCCCTGCTCCGGGTACTTGGGACACAGCGGCTTATCAGAAGTGGCCTTTGCACTTGAGTTCACTGTCTAAGAGAACTAGGCAGGCTCTGATGAGGGATGACTGGAGCAAAAGGGACCCAAAAGAGAGAAAGGAGCATTCAGGAAATGCCTCCCAAGGAAGTGACTTGAGATGAGATATGAAATATGCAGTCGGAAAACTTGAGGAAGGGGCATAGGCCTGGAAGGTTCATTCCAAGACCCACAGGTCACATTCAGGAGTCCAGGGCACAATCTTAAGTGAGGAACCAGGGGAGAGAGGCTGGAGTGGTGAGGTCAGAAGGCCGTGGAAGTGGTGCTGAGTAACTGGACTCATTTGATAACAAAGAGTCACGTCTAAAAAGTATTCAACTGGAGAACAATGTATTCGCTTCTGCATTTTGCAAAGCCCTAAAATTCTGCAATTCAGCCAGTCTCATTAGCACTATGTCATTTATAGCTAACTAATGTCAGCCAGTCAGTGATGGATTACACATTTACTAAATGCATTAATTCTTGGTTACTTCTCTAACAGGGGCTGGGGAGTGTGTGTGCGTGTGTGTGTGCATATGTATGTGTGTTGATTAAATCTTAATTATCAATTGCCTTCTGGATCATGCTATCCACATCTCTTTGGTTTACAGAGGAACCATGCATCATACTTGAATGTCTTATTTCATAACAACAAATACCCATATGGATAATTAGGATCAAGACTATTAAATTTGTCATAATAAAGGTATATAAAACCTCATGATCCTGATCTCTCTGCCTGCTAAAGACTCATTCAAGACCATAGGTTCACAGTCTAAGAAACAAAAGCCTCACTGCTTCCTGAAGGAAAGAATGAGTTTATGGTTTTAAAGAGCTGTGTCTTTCCACAATTTCACAGAAGCTTGTAGTCACAAAGAAGAGGAGCATCAGTTGGGTTTTATTAGGTAATTATTAGTAAATTCCTTTTTAGTAACACTGATTTCTGCGCTCCCTGAGAAATTTTCAAAAGATAATCCCTTTCCTATTGTAAATTCTGTGCTAAAAGAGAACAGGCATTAAAAGCAATTAAATGCACAAATACAGATACATCGATATACATTGTTCCAGTAATATAATTAAAAAAAAATCTTCCCCCAACCCAGAAAACGTCTCCATAAAAGTAATAGAAAAAGAAGAGTTTTATTATTGAATAAGCTTTAAACCAGAATATGATGCACATCACAGGCAATCTGCTAAAAGATTACAAAGACAGAATGAAATTTCACCTTTTTACGTAGCCAAGCAGATATAACCCATCACAAACATGTTTTCAGGATAAACCATAACTAATCCTCAAGAGGACTTGACAGCACCATTTATTATAAACAATTCACCCTGGATTTATATGATTAATTGTGAGTAAGCGTTTGTGTTAGTTTATTGGTTTCATACAAAGGAAAAATAAACTCATCTTTATGACAGAGGTAGTTTTGCATCGTGGAGCAAGGCACACTCTGAAATTAGGCTGCTTCTCTCTCACAGAAACTGGGAGATGGAGAGCTATTACCCTTGATGTTTATATTTCAAAGAGATGGCTCCCAAAATTCTTGAGGAAGACATTCTTGAGTCTTAAAGCTGTCAAGAGCCTTATTTAGTTTCTAAAAAGATTTACATACATTTCAAAGAAACAGAGAAAATTTATAATTACGATATTTCTAAATGCTCTAAGAAAAGGTAGAAGGGGAGTAGTCTCTTCCCTTATTTTCAACAGGGAGAATTAAGCCTTTTATTTATAGTTTCTATTTGTCCTTACACCATCAAGGTAAAAATCCAATTCTCAACAATAATAATCATACTAACAACAGGAATAGTTAACATAATACTTACTGTGTGTGAACTTATTTAATGTTCTCAACAGCTCTATTAGCAAAGCTAGTCTATCCCCATTTACACATGAGAAAACTAGGCCAGGGACCATGCCCAAGGTCACAGAGCTAACAAGTGACAAAACTGTAGTTCACACCCACACAGTCTGTCTTCAATGTCTCCAGTGAGAACCAGTGGGCAATCCTGTCTCAGAGAAAGTAAATGCTTGCATGAGTTATTGTTGGTTAGTGTATATATGTGATATTTCTGGAATATGATAATGCTATTTACACTATTCTGCATTTTAAAAAAAAAAAACTGCCAACATTTACTGAGCTCTCCCTATTTGCCAGGTTTGACTATTAAGTCATAAACATGTTATAAGCATCATCTCAATCTTCAGTATAACCTTGGGAAGTGGGTACCCTCATCTTCCAAATGAAGCGCAGAGATGTTAAGAAATTCTCTAGAATTACTCAGTAAGTGGTTGAATTGATGCAGGACAGGGCAAATTTCCCCAAGATGGTAGGAGGAGACGAAGCCTTGCACCCGTGAGAAGAGGATCCTGGGCAGAGAGTGTGGAAAGAATTTAACACACATGCCAAATTTAGAGTCAAAGGAAAGTTTATTGGAGAAGAGGTAACACTCCAAGAGTGTGGTCTCCTCTCAGAGGAAGAGAGTGAGGGGGACAGTACAAGAGACAGAGAGAGAGTAGAGGCACTGAGAGGGACCCTGAGTGTTCAGGGAATTTAGTTTACATGTCATTCTTTAGTTCCCATTTCCTTTGATATGGACATACAGTGAGGAAGCGGAAGAGTACGTAGCTGCGAAAAGGTATTGGACACCTTAAAGAACTCTGGCCCCAAAGCAGCCTGCAGGGTTTGGTCTTCTCGCCACTTGGGGAAATTTGCCCTGCCCTGCACTAGAATTAGGATTCAAAGCCAGGGAAAATAGCTCCAGAACACATACATTTAACCAATAAACAATATGCCTCCAAGAAAATCAGGAAATGTATATTACCAAGGAAGTCCAGTTGACTCTAAGATAGTGTTTGGAGAAGAAGAGAAAGTATGTTGAGAGAGAAAAAGAGCACCTCCAGCAAGAGAAGTACAGACAGAAGGAAGGAACATGGAATTAATACAAATTATCACTGATAGTCTTTCCCATATAGGATGGAGAGATTAGAGGAGGATGTGTGAGACTGAATATTCAGTGTCAACAGACAGATATGAATTCATTATTTTGAGAAGTCAGCACATCTTTGGCTTCCATGATTTGCAATTTCATGTGTGGTAATACTCAATTTGGTTTTGCTTTTATTTATATTTTTAAAGGATTGTCATGATCAGATAGTGAAGTGTTAGTATTGAGCTAGTTCATGAAATGGAAAGGCGAAGCAATTATGAAGAATTTCAGAAGAGTGCATGGCAGTCGCTAAGGTGGAGATGGCACATTAACATCGACACCAGATTTATTAGCTTTTGTGAAATGCACTAAGAATTAAGGGTGCTACACTCTCATCCTGCCATGGGTATGTCTTTAGGGCTTCATTAACGAAAGCCTTTCAACCTGTATAAAATATGGAATGGCTTCATGTTAAAACTGGACAGTGAATATTATTAGGACTAATAAATCAGAATCATCAACTTTCTATTGTCAACACACCTGGTTAAGGCCTACCAAGTAATTGTGTCTGTTTTTTTGCTTTTAATAGACTCTACAGTAGTCCTTAATGGAGCCAAGAGGAGGAAAAAGAGAAATGTTCATGAATTAAACATCAAAATTCCTCCTCATGAACTGCTTACTCTCTAGAACAGGTCGCGTGAGACAGCAGCCGGCCGGATGTCAAAGTGTAACTGTCAGCAGCGACAGGAATAGCCCAACATTATCAGTGCCTGATTCTTAGGGTGTTTCCTGCCCCTTCTCAGCCAAGAAGATCTACATGAGTGACCAGAAGAACAACTTTAGCAATTATCCTCCAACTCTCCGTGTTAAAATCAGTATATTGGTTCGAAAGGGAGGTAGGAGGAGACAGAATGAAAGAGAGAGAGTGAGACTTCAGGTGACCTTTGGCTGATTATGACACTATTAGCATGGCAGCCTCGGAAGATCTCCACTCCCTGAGTCTCCATGGCAGTTCCGAGAGAGCCAAATAAGGACAAAAATGCCTCCTTTGGGCTGGAAGGAGTGGTCCACTCGGACCCACCTAGAAACACCTTTAAACTTTGAATACGTCACCCTTACATTTTGTATACAATAAGTTACCAAAACCCACTTCTCCTCTGGGCAGCTGTCTCTTCTCCGAGCCTGCCGGCTCTTGCCATCTAGAGAGTGTACTATCCTCTAGTAAATCTACTGCTTGCTTGTCTTAAAAAAGAGAGAGAGAGGAGAGGAGCTCTGAGCTAGGAGCTGGAGTTGCACTGTGAGCAAGGCAGAGGAGGTCCTGTTGGCCTGGATCTCACATTCTAATGGGGGAGGAGAATAGAAAACAAGAAAATGAGATAATTATAGATCGTGAGTAGTGCTATGAAGCAAAGAAACTATAACGTGATAGAAAAAAAAACAAAATGAATTATGCCAGGAGTGTGCCAAGTCTGTGGGAGCTAGTCCTATTTTGTTTCTTGCTTTTGTTCTAAACTTGTAAACACAGTCTCTGGTCCTATCTGAAAAAAACAAATATAATAATACTTGGTCCTTCTTTCCTTTTTTCTCACTCTTCATCCTTCTACCTCAGCAGTTGGCACCGAAACTATAGATGCCACCAAGTAGACAGAGTCACACACATTAGCTCAGGCTCAACTAAAAATCTAGATGCAAATGAATTTATAACATCCAGAAAGAAGTACTGGTGTTGCCTTCCTCATTAGTTCAAGAAGGCATTAGAGAATATAGAAGGGCTGGTGACTAGGGTGTAGCTTCCTATCCAGCTGTCTTGTAGCACTGCCATCAGGGGCCAGAGAGTATACTGACAGGAACTGATGAGTGGGAGGGCGGCATGCACATAAAGAAGAGCAATGGGAATATACCCATTTTCATCAACACGCTGGCCAATTACACAGCAAACGACTAACAAATTCAGACCTTGTAATCACCTCTAAATCTCATGTTAATCAGTCTGTAACCCAAATCGGTGTTAGATTTCAATTGAGCCCACAAGAATATTGTGAGCATGCTTTTATTTTCAGCACAGATCCAAACCTCCTGCCATTAGACCATGTGAGGGACAAACGAATTTTTGCCCAAAGAGAGAATATGGATAGACCAGCAAGTGGAGATTGGGGGTTCAGGTATTGCCCTTCTAGAAACTGTGTGTTGGAAAGGAAAAAACAAGTCATAGGTGGCAGCACACTTTCTGACCTGTGAGCATAATGTGAACTGTCTAAGTGCACATATCATTACCGTATATTTAATACAGCAAATCTAAAGCACAGTGGGGGAAAAAAAAAAGACATTTGTCCTCTGTTCCAGTTATCTATTGCTGCATAACAAACTGTCCCAAAATTTAGTGACTAATAACTTTGTCAGAGTTTTGTTGAAAAATCTCATACCCATTAGGATAGCCACTGTCAAAAAAAAAAACAAGAATAGAAGAAAATAACAAGTGAAGAAATTAGAATTCTTGTGTACTGTGGGATTGAAAAAATGGTGCAATAAAAAAATTATGGAGATTCCTCAAAAATATTAAAAATAAAACTGCCATATGATCCAGTAATCTCACTTCTGGGTATATGTGCAAAAAAACTGAAAGTAGAGTCTCGAAGAGATATTTGGACACCCGTGTTCATAGTAGCATTATGTGGAGTAGCCAAAGGGTGGAAGCAACTCAAGTGTCCGTTGGTGGATGAATGAGAAAATAAAATGTGTTCTATCCATACAATAGAATATCATTCAACCTTTAAAAAAAAGGAAATCTTGTTATATGTTACAACATGAATGAACTTTGAAGACGTCATGCTAAGTAAAATATGCCAGCCACAAAAAGACAAATATTGTATGATTTTGCTTATAGGAGCTATCTAAAGTCACGAAATTCATAGAAACGGAAAGCAAGATGGGGGTTACTAAGCGATGGGAAAAGGAGAAAAGAAGAGTGTTGTTTAGTGGCTGTAGAGCTTCAGAATTGCAAGAGGGAAAAGTTCTGGAGATCTGTGTCACAACAATGTAAATATACCTAACATTACTGAATGGTACATTTAAAAATGGTTAAGATGTAAATCAAATTTTATGTTTTTTACCACAATAAAAAGTAAACTTCCTATACTATTAAAGCCCAGATTCAAGGTGAGGGAAACATAAACTGCACCTCTCAATGGGAAGAATGGGAAAGAATCTGTAGCCATCTTTAAGCTGCCACAGCCACTATGGGGCACATCTTCTCTAGAGCACCTGAGGTCACAGATTGTGAGATATTATTTCCAGGACACTCTATTCAATCTCCCAGAGAGAAAGGGTGTCAGAAGGCCCTGCGAGAGGTAGATGCTGTTTAAAACAATAGAATGCGATGAAATAACTAAGTCTATATAGCCAATGAGAAAAAAATGGCCTGCAAGTCCTCTCTTACTCATTTTCACAGCAAAGATTTAGCAAGCCATTCATTCTGCTAAAAGCCTGATGTTGCTACCATTTTTTCACTCAGACAGTGCCTGCGCCCCCAGCTCTCCTGACAGTGGGAGCTCGAGGCCCTAACTGAATAGATCAGGTAGAAACCATCAGCAGAAGAGGACAACAGGAGACCTTTCAAAGTCCAAACACAAAACTCAACAACGCAGCATTTAAATAGTCCAGACAATGTGGCCATTATAAATGCTGCTCTCATGCACAGTGATGCAAGTGACAGCTTCGAAAAGGATTTGCAAAGAGCCCTATGGAAATGGAACATGGGCAACTCAGAGCCCATGAGGTGTTACAACAAGGACAAACCTGACTGAACAAAGACCCAAAGAATCATTGAATGACTTATTATTCAGTCCTGCTCTGTACAAACCCAGGAGAATATGATGTCTTTTAAACCACCTCCCTCGAGCTGTGCAGCATCCACGGTGCAAGGAAAAAAGATTTGAAAAAAGCAGAACATCTGACAAAGTGAAGATCACAGTGTAACCTCACGAACACTTCCACTGAACTCTGCAAACCGCCTTGGTGTCTCAGTCATGAGACTGCAAGAATGACAGCAAAATCTGCAGAGGGAAACTCTGCCTTTTGTCCTCTTCCACCTACTAGCTTCACAAGTGTTCTCAAAGGGCTAGCCATTTCTAAGCCTTCAGGTAGAAAATTCTTCTTTGTGGATGCCATTTAAGTAATCGTAGTAGCATTCTAATTTTACTCTCCACAGCAAAGTATTTTTCTGATATTGTGTGGGGAGTGTTTGTGTTCTGATCACCACTGGAACAAATATGCTGGTTATTTTTAGCCCAGCATAGTCTGCAGAATTCTCACATACCCCGAGATTCCTGTTGCGTGGTGGTATCATGCACTAGGAAGAAAAAATACACAGTGGTAGCACTGTCCAAGTAACTCAATCAAAAATTCTCACAAGAGGGTGGCTCCCTAGTGTAGTGGTTAGCACATCTGCTTTACACTCAGAAGGTCCTGGGTTCACACCCCAGGAAGAGCCACAGACCATACCCTGGATGCGCCAGGCCCCAGGTGCAGGCCACGAGCTTGTGGGAAGAGATACCCTGCCTTCAGAGATCCAGTTCTTAAGGGAAAAATGGCAAAATCCATAGGCAAAATCAGGGGTGGAAGTGTCAGGGCGGGGGGAGGGGGATTAAAGAGGGGAAAAAAAAATTCCCATGAAGCCTTGTGATAAGCAGCCTGTGTTCACGGGCAGGACCTGGACTAGGATGAAGCCAATGAGTCGCCTAGTGCCCACAAATGAAGGAGGCACTCACTCTGGTTTGCACGACCTTGAGAGTGAGCACCTCCTTAAATCTTATACCCTAGGAGCCTCATTGGCCTCACTCTAGTCCAGGCGTGATCCACTGGTTTCACTCTCTTATTTTTCCATTCACTTCTTAGCAACCTGCCCAATACTGATACTGTGAGTGGGTAGTATAGTCCCAATGTTGACAATGGAACAAAAAAGAGAGCTTCAAGAAAGAAAGGCTGAGTAATTAATGGTAGGGTTACAGTGAGGGATCCAAAGACGGATTTGGCCACATGGAGGCTACGGGTGGCCCAAGACCAGAGCCGATCCAAGAGGGTTGGTGATGAATGACCTGTTCTGGTCAGCCCCTGGGCTGCAGGCCCAATGGTGAGGTGTAAACAGAAACCCCTGTGAGACTGGCTACAGACGCTTCCTTCTTACAAGAGGGCTCAGGATCTTCCCAGGGAGATGCATATCCTGCAGGAAGCTCCCTTTTCCCCAGGTTTGGGTGTCGATGCTCTGTGGCTGCTCAAAAGCCCTTCCACCCCCATCTGCTCTCTTCCCGGCTCACTGTGATGTCATAAAGCCAAATTAGCAGGCTTAGAGACAGAAAAAGGGAAAGTAGAAGTCTCAGGTTCCTGGATGCCAACAAATGGCTTATACCAAAGCAGGCTTTTCTATCATGAAATCGGGAGTATGTTTATTTGCAAACCTCAAGAAAATGGAGACAACCTTCTTGCCTCCCTCTTCCTCTGCATCACACACATATAGCGCTGGGCACTTCCTTATGCTACCTTCTTTTCCAAGTGCATAGACACTTTTCAACACCCACTTACCTATTCTTCTTCATATGTTTACAACCCTCATCCACTCCTTTCTCCACTCAAGCTAGTGCCTTTCACAGATTTTACTGGAAAATCCAGACATTCAGCTTTGTGAATTTTAAATTGAAAAATATCCAGAGTGAAGAATGCCAGAGTAGTGGAATCCTGGACCCACAAACTTGACTTTGGATTTCATCTAGCAAGAGCAGCTCCGTGGCAAGGCAGCAGAGACCACTTCAAGGTTCAGAAGTGCCCATAGCACTGTATAAAATCCACAGATGGCTTAAATTGCTTTTAATAATATCTGAAGAAAGCATTCCCTTCCATAGGGTTTCTGCCAGCATGATTCAATCTCAGAAAATTATTACAGACTAATCATCATTACGACATGATCATATTTCAATTATCCCCTATGTAGTCTACTGGGTACATTAATGTAACTGAGTTCTCTCACTGAGAGAAGTTCATTAAAACCATAATGTGCATAAGATTTTTTTAAGTGTGTTGGAAAACAAGAGGATAAATACTGGAAACGACAATAGAATCTTTCAGAGGTTTATCTAGCACTCATTCGAACACCATAATCTTATCTTGTGATGTGGATTGAGGACAATAATTGAATAATGGCTGAATTGTTTTATTTTCATTTGTGTTTCTAAGTGCTCTGTGATGCAAAACTGTTTCCTTTCAGCCCAAATTTGGCCAGCTAGGTGCCTTGACCCATCTTCACAATAGATAAGGGTACCCCGCTTAATTCCTGGTTAACAGCGCCGATGTCTATGAATGTCATCCAAAGAATGGAGTCAATCACACCATTTGTGGTCTAGTTATATCAATAAGTATGATCCCTAATACGATGAAGCAAAGGAAAAGCAGCCAGCCCCTGAGAATGTGTCCTAACCCTAACCCTAAAAGAACAAATGGAGCTTTATATGCAAAGATATTCATTACTGATAATAACGAAAATTCCAGAAACCTACCTACATATATGACAATGGTGAAATAATGGAGAATGGAAAGGAAAGGAATGGAGATGGGAATGGAATATTATGCAGCCATTAGAAATTGATGCTGATGATGCAAAGAGTGGAACTGTAGGAAGCTGTTTTTAATATAATGTTAAAAGTGTCATCTGTAAGTGTCACCATGTTTCCAGTTATATAAAA
Source organism: Pteropus alecto (assembly GCF_000325575.1). Lineage (NCBI taxonomy): Eukaryota > Metazoa > Chordata > Mammalia > Chiroptera > Pteropodidae > Pteropus > Pteropus alecto. The sequence continues at coordinate 8,869,307 of NW_006494608.1, read as the reverse complement.
TAAGTCCACATTTAGATAAGGAATGGGAAAAAAAAATGGGAAGAAAACAATTGGTGTGTCAAGGTGATTAGATTGTGAATGATTCATCTTTATAATCATTTCTTTCCTAGTTGTTATAATGTTGATTGTATAATAAATAAATAAAACTTGAAGAGAAAAGGAAAACACTCACATGAGGCGTTTTCTATACCAGGCAAAAAAAAAAAAAAAACAGTGACACTTGGGATCATTTCGTATCCTTCCTTGTTCCCTCAAAGCAGCCTGTAATCTTCACCCAGATATACAGAATACGCATGTTTGGGTTATGGGGGGAACCCCTTGCCAGAAGACTGTGCTGTTTGTTTAACAGAACAGAAAACTCAAACTTTTCAGTCTTCTTTGTAACAAGTGCGTATGAGACATTTGTTGGTATGATTTTTCTTTGACAAATATGCGCAAAAATCTTGCTGACAGAAAATGATGCTTTTCCTTTCTTTTCTCTTTCTCTTCCCTACCTCCCCCCATCCTTTTCTGCAGTTCTGCTAAGCCAATATTCTCTAGAATGAGCACAAGCTAAACAAATCGAATAACAGCTTTTGTACATCAACATCAAGAAGGAAGACACTTGGGAGAGATCAGAATACAGAAATGGATATGAAAAAGAGTGAAACATCCACTTGTCAAAGCACCTGTAAATCTAGATCAGCAGATATGGGAGTGATTTTCTGGAAGGAGAGGTGATTATGGATTTAACACCAGCTCATTGGAAACTATCATTGAATAAGATCAGATAACATTCATGAGAAATTGCATTCATGAGAAATCACATTCAGGAAATACTTCAAAGAAGAGAAATATAAATGTGCTAGAATTAACATGTAAAATATATATGTACTGAGATTTGTAAACTGTCCTTTTTAAATCGAACTGAAAACAAAAAGCTTTAATCTTTCAACATCATTTTTAAAAAGGCAGTCAATCTGAAATTATTCTTATCTCAGTAACCAAGAGGCTGATCAAGCATCATTTATTGAGAAAGCATCTTAGAAAATGCCTCTGAATATCTTCTTAGGAGCCATGACCTAGGTTCCCCTATCTCTGCTGTTCGTTTATTTCACTGTGTAATTAGTTACAACCACTCAGTTGAGAGATGTAACACTTCAAACTTTTTACCCAGTCTGTGTTCAGTTTAATGTCTGTACAAGTTGTTATTAAGAAAGTGTTTCCGACATAAACTATTACTCCATCAAGCTGTATATTACAAGAAGTACATCTTTGCATCCTAGGTTCTCAAACAACATAGATTTCCCTATCTTTCAGGAACATCAAGGAACTCTGAAAAATGTAGAAAGCTCATTTTCATCTTCAATGCTCACATGTAATATGTAGGCTGCTATAAAATAAATACTTTTTCTAATTCTCCCTAGTATATGCATAGTAATTTAATACACTTTATAAGTAGGCATCTAAATATGTTTTTTTCTTTTTCTTTGCCATCATGTCATCAAAAATCCATATCCTTTAAGTCTCCTACTGACAGGCACTTTCGTTTTGTTTTGTTTTTTAAAAAGTCATTTCATTAAATCTACTTCTAAATGATAGTAAGTGGTACTAACTAAATAAATAATAACTTAATAGCCTTAGAAATAACTGAATATATACTTATACAGGTCAAAGAAACTTGGTAGGAGTAAGTTGCCTTTTTGTTTACTAATGTTGGTTTCAAAATACTCAAAAATTTTTTAGCTTGTTGGCATTTGAAAGTAGGTACAATTGATCAGTTGTCTTCAACAATCTTTTGCTCCCAGGCTTCCTCTGCCCCCACCTCATACATATCCTGCCAGTATACAACAACAGGAAAATATTTAAAAATTGAAGTAGCCAATTACTTGAGAATGAACACAAGCTAAATTGTACATTCAGGGCTAATCAGTGTAAGCTAAACCATGTTCTATACCTGAGCAGGAAACATGCCTTCATTTTTAGACTCAAAATTAAGATCGAATTAACATATATTACTGGAGCACCTATGGAGGATAATATGAGTAATACAGATCATGGTTGATTTTCCTTACCCTCTGTTAGGATCTGTTAGGATCACACTCCTGTTTTTGCCAAATATTTCTGGTACTAGACATCTTTTCACCATAAACAAGATTATGTTTCTAATGGCTAAAAATATATTACAGGTATACTTAAATGAATGAAACCCAATTCACAAAGATAGGGATTTTCTAAAGAACTAAATTAAGGGAATACTTATTATCACTAAAGTATTAGCCATTCTGGGAGTTATTTGTTGCTTTAAATATTAGCTCTTCCACTGCATTCAAAACATCCTACTTACTAAATTTAATTACACACAACTTTTCAAGAATTCATTTTTTATTTAAAGGGAGATACCTCTCTATCTGCAATAATGACAGAAGGTATGGGTTTTCTCTAATCCATGTAAATTATAGGTTCCATTGGAGTTTTACATCACTAATAGTGGTATTTAAAAAAATGAAAAATGTTTCCTATCCACATGCAAATGTTTTTAAAAAGTTTTTCCATAAAACCTAAGTGTAATTTAGCATACCACAGTGCTCTGAAGATGGGTCATTGACAATGTACTATTTGTACATAGGTAATACACATGTAAATCACTAAATGTTGATTAAGTATAAGAAGTATGTTTTTAACTTTTTTTAAAAAAAAAAAAAAGTGACTCCCTTTCTCATTCTGTTCTGTTGTATTGCGTCCAAAAGTTGTGTGTAATTTTTTAAGGTTCAGGAAATGTAAAGAAATTTGTTGGAATATCTGAATTTCTGTAAAAAATAAAAAATAAAAATAAGATTTTGTTATTTTAAAAATCGCTTGGTTGTGTGACACACATTCAGTGCATTCAGTGTCTGTCTTTGTCCAGCGACCTAGGGACAGGTGATGATTTGACTTAAATAACAGATCTCCTTGCTCTCAGATTCCATAATATTTGCTATCAGCAGACATTTATTGGATATACAGGACCCTCATGTAGAATATATCATTAACATCTCCAAAGCCTCTTCTAGCCAAATATAGACATACCTCAAGCTAAATCTTCATATTCTCAGTGGAATAAAATTGATAAGGAAAAAGCCAGACTATTCGAGTAAAACTTGACCCGAAATATTGAATTAATTACTCAATCCTTACCTTGCAAATTGAAAACAGCCACTTGTTCTTTAGACATGAGCACCCCTTTTGAAATAGTTCAACACAATATATATACAACATATCATTGAATTGTACACTTGAAACTCATTGGATTTTGTTGATCAACATCACCCCCAATAAATTTTAATTAAAATATATAATAAAAAAAGAAATAGTTCATATTGAGTATGTGCAATCTAGGTGGGTTCCAATGCCAGATACTTCATTTACTATACAACTCTGAACAACTCTAAACTTTGATGTCCTCATCTATAAAATGAACATAAATAATACCCAGCCTCATAGTGGTGTTGTGAAGATGGAAATTATAGTAGTGGTGTTGTGCTTGACAGTAGGAGATATTCAATGAATATTAATTCCTTCCCCCTCCTACTTACATGCAAGACATTGATGGAAGAAAAGAAATGTAAAACACAGTCTCTGCTCTCAAGATGCTGAAGATAATTAGAGTAAGATTTATGATCAGGGACTGAAAATTAAAATGCCTACAAGGGTCAGGTAGATACATAGATTAACAAAGCAAAGACAGTCGTGTTGGGGAAATGATAGGAGGAAGTGGGCACAGTGGAGCACTGGAGAGCCTAGGTCCTGTCTAAAGAGATTAGCCAATATTCAGATCTAATCACTCAACAAATAAGTACTGAGCCCCTCCGTGTACCAGGTACTATTCTAAACCCTGAGAAGGTAGTGGTAAACCACACAAGCAAGATCTCTGCTCTCATGAGTCTTAAGTTCCAGTAAGAAAAAGGATAATAAACAGGAAAATGTCAGCTAGTGATAGGTACCCTAGAGAGAATTAAAACATGGTGGTGATGATGGGAAAATGAGAAGGCTAATCAAGGAAGGACATTATAGAAAGGTGACATTTAAGTGAGAAAGAAAAGAACGAGCCAGCCATATAAAGAAAGGGGGAAGAACGTGCCCCACAGAGAAGCCACCAGTATAAAGGCCAGGGACAAGGTCACTACGCTTGAGGAGTGGCAAGGCACTTAGGTGGATTATGTGAGCTGAGCCAAGAATGAGCTCTAGGCTATGTAGGCCAGAATGGTACATTTTTTAAGTGTGAGAAAAAGCTATCTGAGGGCCTTAAGAGAAGAGTGATGCAAACTATTTTACATTTTTAAAAGATTACTCTTGGCTTCTGCTTGTAGCAGTATGAACTAGATATTCTAAAAAGCCTTCATTATATAATACTACCAGGTCTTGGATGAATTACAATGAGCTTATTTATTAATACATGACTTAGCTTGCAAGAAAGTAAGAGAAATCTTACTTTTATCAAAGGCATAAAAAAAAAAGAAGAAACTGAAAACCGAGTGTAAAGTGTAAGCAAATGCAAAAATTGGGATTGCCCAAAGGCAAATCCATATATCAGAGTAGAGCATGGGAGACTAAGCCTTGGGGCATTGGAACTGGATGAGCTAAATTTGAGAATCCCACCCTAAACCAGGACACTTGAAGATAGCCACAATCTTTGACAGGTGGACCAGGAAAGATATTCATGCTAGCAAACAAAAGAAGCCTATCAAGAAGTCTCTCTGCACACTCACTGGCTCTAGATTGAGGGTAGCGGGGGAGAAATATTCACCCCTTGAAATTTTTAACCCATAGACCTGGCCCTCTCAAGTCTAGAATTCAATCATACGTGCTCCATATGGTCAAAGAAACTATAAACTATGAAATTAAAGAGCTTACTAGGGCTCTGGTAACTGGTAAACACAAACTCACATCGTATCTGGAAGAAAGCATCTTTAACATATCTCTCACCAATTAAACTCAACAATTATGAGGTTTGTGTTTCTGCACATCTTGCCAGCAGAGACACTGACTGCCTTCATTGAAGGCTATCTTTTCAAGACTGTACAGCAAACAGCCTAGGAAGGTAGAGACAAGGCCTCTCTCCAGAGCAAAGAATAAATTTGTTAATTGTTCTATAATAAAAATGTCTCCCTTTGGGGCAAAGTTCAGGCTGGCTTATTGCCCAATTAAAAAAATTCAGGTTCTCTAAGCTCAGTGTTCCTCTCCCGTAATGCAACATAGTATAATGCAGGTATCATCCAGCCCTCTTCTCATAACCCTCTGGGAATGCAGCATGGGGAAGCAATACCAACTTGCTGCTTGTTGTGCCATAAGGAATAAAGTCCTTTGTCTCTGATACAGGAGTCTTGTGTTCTGCCAGCATCCATGAAACTATGGCAGGCTAACTTAGTTTGCAAGTAGGATAAAATCTCAGACCCTTCACAATTCTTTAGTTATCCACTTGGAAAAAAGGGAAATGAGATATCTGACTCACACTGTACACAAAAACCTACATGAAATGAATTAAAACTTAAATGTGAAAGGTAAAGTTCTAACTTTTAGAAGAAAATATGTATAATCTCAGGAAAAGGAAGGATTTATTGAATAAAACACAAAATCATAAAGAAAATAATTCATAAATTCAACTCGATTAAAATAAAAGACTTCTGTTATCAAAATATTCTATAAAGAAAACTAAAAGCCACAACTTGGGAGAAGGTATTTGCTAAATATATTACTGGTAGAGGATAATAATATACAGTATATAAAAAAAATTCTTAAAAACCAAAAAAAAAGGAATAATGAGCAAAAGATATGTACAGAAATTTAACAGATAAAGAAACACAAATGGCAAACATATGAAAAGATACTCAACTTTATTAGTAATCGACAAATGTCAATTGCACAATGATAATATCCATTTTATTGGCATAAAGTAAAAGTCTAACAACATTAAGTATTAACTTAGTTGTACAGCGACAGGTTTCTTATAACTGTTAACAAGTAAAAATTGGTATAATCACTCTGAAAAATAATTTGGCATTGTCTTGTAAAATTAAACAATTGCATAAACTAAATTAATCAATTCTATTCCTAGGTATATACATGCTGGAGACATTCTTGTATATAAAGACCAAACACGTGTACAAAAATAGAAAGCAAATATGCACCAACAGAGAGTAGATAAATAAATTGTGGATTCAGTTAATTAATTTAATACTACTAAGGCATAGAAATGAATAAACCTAAGTTACAAACACCTACATAAATTATTATATTAGATATTTAATGTTGAGTGGGAAAAAAACAAGTTACAGAAGATTCACTATGACTTCATTTTTATAAACCTCAAAAAAAAGCAAAACAAAATTCTTCCTTGTTTAATGATAAATATCTACATGGCAATACTATAAAGATAGAAGCAAAAGACTGATAAAAACAAATCTCAAAACTGTGGTTACTTCTGGGGAAGGGGCCACCTAAGGAGGGAGTGTAATCAGGAAAAGTATAGAGGCAACTTCAACAGTTCCATATCGTCACTGAGTGGAGGGTTCATGGTTTCATTTGTTTCATGCTTCCTAAATGTACATACCAAATTTTGTCCAATGAAATAAGAAAACTTAATTGAATACTTAAAAAAAAAAAACTTACAATTGTGAGGAAAAGGGATGGTAGGGTCAAGAACAGAGCAAAGAGGTTGGGGGGAGGCTATTTCAATAGTCAAGATGAGGGAAGGTGATGGCTTAAACTAGAATAGTCAGAGCGGAAACAGAAAGAGGTGGACAAATTTGGGAGAGTGTTACGCATTGGGTTTCCTGGGAAGCTGACTCTGAGAAAGATCAAAGTGAAATAAGTTTATTATGCAGTGCTCTCAGGATCAACACCTGTGGAAGGGAAGCCAGGGGGAGGGAAGGAAGCAGGTAGGCAGAAGGAGATGGTGGACTGTGATGCGGCCTTGGTGAAGGCTTCAGCTGACCCCACAAGGAGCACAGAAGTTGGGGTAACTTCTCAGAGTTGTTTTGCATTACATGAGGGGGTCAGGCCTCAAGCATCAGTCACTGTATGTGAGTTGCTTGCTTGCGGCCAGAGAGTGTGATCTTGGGTGTGGTGGCTCTCTTTAGCTGAGGGCTATTTCCAGAGAGGGCAGAAGGCTGTGAAGTGTCAGTGCATCCAGCAGCTGAGGGAATCAGTCCTCTGGTCCTGAAGAGGGGTCTGGGGGCACCTCACAGCATCTACTATAGATACATGTTTTTGGAATATGAGACTTTTGCCCTGGGAGTGGAGGGCAGTGCATTTATTGAGATAGAAAGAAGAGGGGAGAGGTGGAGGTTTGGGAGATGAAAATCCAAAAAGTATTTTTTGTAAAATTTAAATTCAAGTTGCTAATTAGAAATTCAAGAGATGTCAACTTAGATAGGCAGTTAGATAGAGATGTGTGTTCTAAGTAGAAGTCCAGGCTAGAAACCCAAATTTCGTAGACAGGGCTATTAGCTTTTACAGCTCAGAGAATGGATGTGATCATTTAGGAAGACTACGCAAACATCGAAGAGGTCCACAGGCAAAGCCCAGACCACTCTGACCGTAGAGGTATAGCTGAGGACAGGAGCCATTAAAGGAGACTAAGAGGAGCCTAGAAAATGGGGTGTTATGGAGGTCAACAGGGAAAAAAAGTATTTGAAGAATTAGAGTGTGATTAAATATCAAATGCTGCTGGAAGATCAGGTAAGACAAAAGCAGAGAAGAGATCACTGGGTTGGGCAGTTATGGAGGTTACAAGTGATGTTGACAAGAACAGTCTTTACAAAGTAGTGGAAATAAAAGCAGTCAGCTGGGAAAAAGTTGAAATTGAGGAGGTGAAGACAGCAATACAGACAACTTTTGCAAGAAGTCCATTGGAGCCGTTTGAATCTGAGACGAGCATTGCTAGCTTTTCTAGTTTCTCAAGACAAGATAGAATTTTTTATAATATTAATTGTTCGATAAGTTGGTACATTGTTAAACAGTGCAAACCAACATTGTGAAAGTCAAAAACACATTTGGGAGCTAGGTTCAGCTCATAGGTTGTGAGTTTCTGACTTTCATAAAGAAGGCATGCTCTCAAAGAGTAAACTAAATATCATGGCAGAACATGCTACAGGACAGGAGAGTGAGTGCAGGACCCCTTGGGAAGGTTGAGAAGGGTAGAAAGTTGGTTAAGATCCACTTAAAATGACCACAGAGAGGAAGGCCAGCCTCAGATAGACTTTCTCAAAGTCAAGATCAAGGAAGTGGGAAAGAAAACTTTTTGGCAAATCCATGTGACTATATAACCTATCCTCCAATCTAGCATCGATCAGCAGTAACACCTTTGATTTCTGTTTGGCTCTCTCCTTGATGTTATTTAGGTAGAAGGGCCAGATTGTTACTGGCTTTTAAATTCCAGCTACTTTGGATTTTATTATTCAGGCAATGGGGAAATCATTGAAAGGTTTTGAACAAGGGAAAGATATAATCAAAGTGCAATTTTAACAAGATTATTTCTTCAGCAGTGAGCAGGATGGAGTCAAGCCAGGCTAGGTGAGAAGCAGAAAGTCTACTTTGGAGACTCCTCCGGTTGGAGAGGTGGAACTAGGAGGTGAAGACTGACAGAGAGAGAGAACCAAGGTGACACTCAGATTTCCAATCTACATGACTAGTAGGTTGGGGGCATGACAGAGGTAAGAATGGGGTTGGGTGGGCTGACATGCAAAAAGTAATGATAACTAATATTTGTATAGCACCATAGAGTTTACACGTGCTTTCATGTGTACTATCTCATTTTTTCTGTGAGGTATTATTATGCCCATTAACAAATGAGAAATCTGAGGCTTAGGGAGGCTAAATAATTTGCCTGTAAAGTCACAGAGGATGGTCTTAACCGTAGATGTCCTTACTCCATGCTTTGACAATGGCTTTCAAATATACTTGGGTTCTTGGTGGTCTGTGTGCAGGAGTCATCCTGTGTTTGCCTTTCAAAAGTCATGTCCTCAAACATCAGTTCTTGGAGGATTAGCTAGATTCCATCTCTTTGATGCTGGTTTCCTGTGAACCTCCTAGAAGAGACTAATAATTTGCATATGATAGCTAGAGAGAAAAAAATCAAATCTATTTCTAAGTCAGTTTTCCACTTTGAGAACATTTAACATCCAGGTACACATGTACAGCCTTCTCTGAAATAAAACATAATTCTCTCTCCTGGGAAAGATGTCAGTTAGAGCATTAAAATTTATCCTACGAGAGCCATATCTTGGTGAACTAAGATAACAATACTTTTCCCTTGCCTCTCACTTCCTGCACTCACTCTCTCAAAGAAAAAGCTAGGAATTCTCATTTAATAAGTGAGATCTATTTCTTTATTTCAACCACAAGTCGATGAGCCCAGGGGCTAAGATGTCACACCAACCTGTGGGTCAATCCTACGTTCCTAAATCACTTACATACTGGCTTTTTCTCTGACATTAACTGAAAGAAACTTCCCCCAAGGATTAAATTGGCAGCTATATTTGTAATTATGGACTAAAGGCTGATTCTTAGCCAAATCAAGATGCTGAACTGAAAGAACCCTAGAAGCATGTGCATGTGATGTTATCTTGCTGACTCGGTTTCCCAGGTCTAAATATTTACTTAAATCTTTGGCTTCCTCCTAAGCAAGAATTCTTAAAATGTTAGAAGCAGTTTTTCTTATAAAAAAACAAAAAACAAAAAAAAAACCCACTTTTTAGGTCTTTCGACTTTAAAAATCTTGTGAATTTTCTTCTAGGTGATTGAAACCCACTTTGAATTAAATACAACTGCCCTGATCATGTGATGAAGTGATGAGAAATGATGAAAGTGCTTTCCTGGAGCCTAATTTACTACACTCCCCTTACCCCCCACGACAACCCACCCCACCCCTTACTATCTGAAAGTGAGGCTTCCTATTGAATCTTTCCTACTCCGAAATGACCATAAACTAAAGAAGCAATTGCCTTAGGACTCATCTTGCTAACGATGCACAAAATAAATCAAGGTAAAGCACAGATGCTCATACACACAGTTCAGAGCTATGGCAGCAGCTTGATGCTGAGAGGCTGTTTCCTGGGGAAGGAGCTTGGTGGTACCACTCTTGACGCTCAGGGTGCTTGTTGCTGTTATGAGGACTGGCTGCAAAACAAAGGCTGAAAGATATTTTCGCCTTTTTTGGTTTTGTTTTTGTTAAAGCAAAAATCGTTTTCGGATTTATTTCGGTTAGCGAAAACAGGTACTAATGCAGGTCTTTCATAAAAGCGAAGCGGCCTAACATGAACTTCGGAAAAGCTGAAGATACCCGTGTACAGATTTCGCAAGCAGTTGGATTTTTTGAAACTTGATTTATACTGCCATCTAGTGGTATGTCTTTCTGTAGGTCCACTGGATACCCTTAAATACATTGTGGAATCTAGGATTTATGCTGGCAAGAGTAGAGAGAACTAGCTCCTCCATGTAACCTACAAGGTCCTCTCATACAGGCTAAGAAAAAATTAACATAAATATGGAAAAAGGATCCCAACAGAGAGTCTCTTAAACCACAGAAGCTTATTACATTAGCTTAAAAAAAAGAACACATAAATAAGTTTTATTTGTCACCATGAAAAGTCTGAATTTTAAACAGATTATTGGACTGGGGGCTCATATCCACCAGCTCATTCAATTTAAGCACCTGTCCCATCCCAAGTAGCTGTTCCAGAACTGCTACTTTCACCATGAAGCTCTATGAGTTTTCCCAATTCAAACTTGGTTTTCTTCAGCCTTTTGACTTCTCTAACAAAGACATCATGGAGAGGATAAATAGATTGGCAAGACTTTTCTATGTCTTTTCCAATGATATCCAGAATCAATTTATTGACCACTTCTTTCAAGTCATTTGTCTGCACCTCTCGGGTCATGATTTCATCAAATTCTTCTAGATATGGCGGACCTATTGATGCTGAGTATAAGAGGTCTTCCAAATCTGATTGTTGAATTTTTTAGTACAAGCAACATGGAACAGACTAAGCAAATAATCATCAGTAGTCTTGACATCAACATGAGCTTTAGTCAACATAAGCTTCAGTCATAGTCTGCCATTTTTTTACCATGGAGCACATTTTGTCACAGGTAAGATCCATGACATAGAAATGAATCAGGCAGTTTTTGCCCTGAATGTTCTGTTTCTAGCTTGAATTTTCTAAATACAACTTCATCATTCTGCAGATCAGCTAGGATCACTTCGAAAACACGACCCTTAAGACCATCAGATGCAGTTTTGGTTCCTTGAGTTCCCATGCCTAGTGTTTTCCCAATATTTCGTATATTGAACATAGTTGGTGCTTTCACATCATACCAATATTTCTTAGAAAATGAGTCAACCACTTTATTCTTGGCTCCTTTTTTGCCGCCTTTCGAAAGGCACTTTTTCTTGCCAACCTCCACGATGCTGCTCAGCCAAAAGAGTACATTAGCTCTTTTTTCTTATATACTTGATTTTACCATAATTATTCCACATAAGCTGTTTATCTTAGATAAATAAACACAATCCTGGCAGATTAATTTAATGTCCCTCTATTTGGCTATCTGGGTTCAAATCCTAGTCCTTGAACTCGTTATGAAACACCTCCATGCCTCAGTTTTCTAATCTGTAAAACAGAAGTAATAATTAAATGTACCTCCTAGAGTAGTATAAGAGACACTAGACTCGGCACAGAAACTAGCACAAAGTAAATGCTCAGTGGAAACACAAGGTATCATTATATATATATTAGCAGATTGCAGTGAGCTTAACTTGCACAGGCCCTCGGGACAGCCCGCTGTCCCATTCCATTAGCAAATAGATCCTTAGACACAATGAGGACCCAAAATCAGGTCTCTGGACACTAGAATTAGCATATGATACAGCAATTCTGAATACTTACTTAAAGGAATTGAAAACAGAGACTCAAACAGATATTTGTACCCCAGTTTTCACTACAGTATTATTCACAACAGCTGGAAGGTGGAAACAACCCAAATGACCAACAACAATTGAATAAATAAACAAAATGAGATATACACATGCAACAGAATATTATTCAACCATAAAAAAGAAGGAAATTCTGAGGCATGGATGAATGTTGAGGACATTATGCTAAGTGGAATAAGCCAGTAACAAAAATACTATGTGATTCCACTTATGTGACATTCCTAGAGTGTTCAAGTTCATAGAGACGGAAAGTAGAATGGGGGCTGGAGGGAAGGGGGATAGGGAGTGATTGTTTAATAGACAGAGTTTCAGTGTGGAATGATGAAGAGTTCTGGATATGAAATGGTGATAACTGCACACCAATGTAAATGTACTTAATGCCACTGAATTATAAGCTTAAAAATAGTTTAAATGGTAAATTTTATGTTATACATATTTTACCACAATAAAACAAAATAGATAGGGCCAGATCCCTGGCCACACATTGTCCTTCCCCACTCTCTACCCTCATCTATAGATGCTGTCTGAGCAGCCCTAGGGCACTGCCAAGGACAGGGATCCTAGCAGGGAGCACCAAGACCTTAAAGGAGGCCTCACAGCCTGACTTCCCCAGGCTCCACCCTACCCCATCCCCACCCACATATGCAGGCACCTTGTTGTGTTACCTTCTGACACTTGGAGGAAAAACAAAGAGGCAACACCTTGGAATCCTGGAAAGATGCCAGGGTTTGTGTGACAATGTCTCTTTAACACCAACCTGGACATTTCTTTTAACTGTAGCTGTCTGGTGAATCAAGGTTATGCTTTTAAAAGAAGGGAAATATCAGAATAGTTCACATGATTCTAATTTTCATTTGTGAGTAGAGCAAGGACTAAACGTGGACAACCTTGATGCCTATTGATTAACACTGAGAAACAGTTTAAATGAGCCAGTGAAGCAAAAGATAAGCCAGATCCAGATCCAGAAAGATAAGCCAGATCCAGAAACAGCTGTGGCTGTAACCCCCTGCAAGAGACTGGAAATCCATGAGACAACTCAGCAGGTGGAGAACTAAAAACCTGCTCTTATATGCTTCATACTCAGAATAAGTAATCTTACCTGTAAAAGAAGCCAGAGAAAAACAAAGTCAAAAAGTCTTTTCCCAAAATCCTACCAAGAAACAGTTTGGAGGAAAAAAAAGAGGTTTGGCCCAGCTTTTTAAAAAACATATTTTTTATTAGCGTGACATTGGTTTATAACACTGTATACGTTTGAGGGGTGTACAACATCATGCTCACCACTGAAAGTCCAGTTTCCATCCTTCACTGTACAGACGAGCTCCTTTACCTGTTTCCCCCTCCTTCCACCGCCCCTTCCCCTCTGGTAACCACCAATCTGTTGTATGCCTCTATAAATCTGCATTTGTTTTGTTTTGTTTGTTATTTGCTTTGTTTTTGTTTTTATATTCTACATATGAGTGAAATCATATGGTATTTGTCTTTTTCCATCTGATTTATTTCACTTATATGTGTCAACCCATGTTATGATAAATGGCAAGTAGTGGATACTACTCAGCCATGTGTGTGTGTGTGTTGTGTGTGGGTGTGTGTGTGTGTGTGTGTGTGTGTACACCACATCCTCTTAATCTATTCATCTGTAGATGGACACTTAGGTTGTTTACATTTCTTGGCCTTTGTGAATAATCCTGCAGTGAACATAGGGGTACATATATCTTTTTAAATTAATGTTTTCATATTCTGCAGATAAATATCCAGAAGTGGAATAGCTGAATCATATGATAATTTTCTTCTTAATTTTTTTGAGGAATCTCCATACTGTTTTCCATAGTGGCTGCACCAATTTACAATTCCACCAGCAGTCCATAAGGGAGCCCTTTTCTCTGCATCCTCTCCAACATTTGTCGTTTCTTGTCTTTCTAATAATAGCCATTCTAAAGGTGTGAGGTAATATCTCATTGTGATTTTGATTTGAATTTTCCTAATAATTACTGATGTTGAACATTTCTTCATGTTTCTGTTTGCCATGTGTACATCTTTTTTAGAAAAATGTCTATTCAGATCTGCCCATTTTTAAATTAAGTTGTTTGCTTTTTGTGGTTGAGATATATTAGTTCTTTATATATTTTGGATATTAACTCTGATCAATGCATGATTTGCAAATATCTTTTTCTATTTGGCAGGTTGCCTTTTCATTTTATTGATAGTTACCTTTCCTGGACAAAAGCTTTTCAGTTTGATGCAGTCTCATTTCTTTATTTTTCCTTTTGTGTCCCTTGCCGTTGGAGTAGAATCCACAAAAACATCACTAAGACCAACCATCGTTTTCTTCTATGTATATATGGTTTCAGGTCTTTACGTTCAAGTCTTTAATCCATTTTGAGTTAATTTTTGTGACTTGTATGAGATAGCGGCCTAGTTTCATTCTTTTGCATGTGGCAGTTCAGTTTTCCTAAAAAATCATTTATTGAAGAGGCTTTTCTTTTTCTATTGTATGTTCTTGACTCTTTTGCCATATATGTGTGGGTTTACTTCTGGGCTCTTGATTCTGTTCCATTGGTCCATGTGTCTATTTTTCTGCCAATACTACACAGTTTTGGTTATTCTAGCCTTGTAGTATAGTTTAAAATCGGGGGAAGTGACATCTCTGGCTTTGTTCTTTTTTATCTGGGTTGTTTGACTATTTGGGGTCTTTTGTAATTCCACACAAATTTTAGCATTTTTTTTGGTTTTATTCCTGTGAAAAAAGCTGTTGAGATTTTGATCAGGATTGCATTGAATCTATAGATTGCTTTAGATAATATGAACGTTTTAACAATGTTAATTCTTCTAATCCGTGAACATGGCATATCTTTCCATTTCTTTATGTCTTTTTCAATTTCTTTCAACAATGTCTTATAGTTTTCAGTGTACAGGTCTTTCACCTCCTTCCACCTCCTTGGTTAAATTTATTCATAGGTATTTTTTATTTTGTTGTTGTTGTTGTGATTATAAACAGAATTTTTCTCTTAATTTCTTTTTCTAATTTTTCATTATTAGTGTATAGAAATGCAGCAGAGTTTTGTACATTACTTTTGTACAACTTTTGTGTATTTTTTATTATTTATAATGGTTTTTTGGTGTAGTCTTTAGGGTTTTCTATATATGAAATTATGTCATCCACAAATAGTAACAGCTTTACTTCTTTCTTTCCAATTTGGATGACTTCTATTTCTTTTTCTTGCCTGATTGTTCTAGCTAGAACTTGTAATACTATGTTGAATAATAGTAGATAGAATAGGCATCCTAATCTTAGAGGTAAAGTTTTCAATTTTTCAACATTGAGTGTGATAATAGCTATGGGTATATCATATACGACCTTTATTGTGTTAAGGTACTTTCCTTCTATTCCAATTATACTGGCAATTTTTAGTATAAATGGATACTGAATTTTGTTAAATGCTTTTTCTGAATCTGTTGAGATAATCATGATATTTATCCTTCAATTTGTTAATGCGGTGTATCTCACTGATTGATTTGTAGATGTTGAACCATCCTTGAATCCCTCAAATAAATCCCACTTCATCGTGGTATATGATTCTTTTAATGTATTGTTGTATTCAGTTTGCTAGTATTTTGTCAAGAATTTTTACATCAATGTTCATCAGAAATATAGGCCTGTAATTTTCTTTGTGTGCGTGCGTGTGTGTTATCTTTGTCTGGTTTTGGTATCGGGGTAATGGTGGCCTCATAAAATGAATTGAGAAGCATTCTTCCTCTTCAATTTTTTGGAAGAGTTTGAGGATAGGTATTAAATCTTCTACGAATATTTGGTAGAATTTACCAGTGAAGCTGTCTGGTCCTGGACTTTTGTTACTTGGAAGGTTTTTGATTACTGTTTCGATGTCCTTACTATACTGTTTCAATGTCCTTACTAGTGATTGATCTATTTGGATTTTCTATTTCTTCACGATTCAGTCTTGGAAAGTTGTATGAATCTAAAAATTTCTTCATTTTCTCTATATTTTCTAATTTGTTTGTATATAAAGCTGTTTATAGTAACTTCTTATGATCCTTTATATGCCTGTAATATTCATTGTAATTTCTCTTTCATTTCTAAATTTGATTATTTGAACCTTCTCTCTTTTTTCTTTTATGAGTTTAGATAAAGTTCTATCAACTTTGTTTATCTTTTCAAAGAATTGGTTCTTAGTTTCATTTATGTTTTCTATTGTCTTTTTAATCTCTATTTCAATTATTTCCACTCTGATTTTTATTATTTCCTAACTTCTACTGACTTTGGACTTTGTTTCTTCTTCCTTTTCTGGTTCCTTTAGATATGAAATGAAATTATTTATTTGAAATTTTTCTTTTTTTCTTGAGGTAGGGCTGTATTAGTACAAACTTCTCTCTTAGTACCACTTTTGCTGCATCCCATAGCTGTCGATATATCATGTTTTCATTTTCGTTTGTCTCTATGTATTCTTTTATTTATCCTTTGATTTCCTTGTTGACCCAATAGTTGTTCAGTAGCATGTTGTTTAATCTCCACATATTTGTGATTTTTCCAATTTTTTTCTTGTAGTTGATTTCTAGTTTCATACCATTATGGTTGGAAAAGATGCTTGATATGATCTCAATCTTCTTTAATTTATTAAGACTTGTTTTGTGTCCCAACATATGGTCTATCTTTGAGAATATTTCATGTGCACTTGAGAATAATGTATATTCTATTGCTTTTGAATGAAAAGTTTCATATATATTTACTTAAAATCTATCCGATCTAATATGTCATTTAAGGCTGCTGTTTCCTTGTCTTTCTGTCTGGATGATCTATCCATATATGTAAGTAGGATGTTAAAGTTCCATACTACTATTGTATTGCTGTCAATTTATTCTTTTAAGTCCTTAATATTTTGGTGCTTCTATGTTGGGTGCATATATATTAATAAATGTTTATGTCTTTTTGATGGCTGCCCCCTTTATTAGTATATAATGGCCATCTTTGTCCCATGTTACCTTTTTTGGCTTGAAGTCTGTTATGCCCCAAATATGTATGGCTACACCACTTTCTTTTGGTTACCTTTGCCTGGAGTATCAGCTTCCACCCCTTTACTTTGAGCCTGTGTTTGTCTGAAGCTGAGACGAGTCTCTGCAGGCAGTTTATTGTTGTGTCTTGTTTTTTGATCCATCCAACCACTATGTGCCTTTTAATTGGTGAGTTTTTTCCACTTACATTTAGGGTGATTATTGATATATGAGAGCTTACTATTGCCATTTATCTTTTGTTTTCTGTTTGTTCTATATCTCTACTGTTTCTTTTTCTCTTGTGTTTCTGTCTGCCATTTTAATTTGGTGGGTTTTTTTATGATGTTTTTCTCTGTTTGCTCTTTTTTTATGTTTTGTGTCTCTGTGCTAGATTTTTGTTTTGTGGTTACCATGTAGTTTATATAAAGTGTCTCATAGATAATATAGTCTTTTTTTCTGCCGATAGCATCTTATCTTAATAAGCCTATCAGGTTCCGTTCTTTTCTTCCTCTCCTTTTATGTTTTTGTTGTCACAAATTATTCCTTTTTATGTTGTGAATTCATTACCAAATTGAAGTAGCTATAGTTATTTTTAATGTGTTCCTCTCCTTTAACCTTTCTACTATATTTTAGTGTTTAATACTCTAATCTGAAATGGCTTTGCATTGGCCCAGTTTTTTAAAACTATTCTGTAATGAGGCACACATTTTTTAAAAATTTATTTATTTAAATTAGTTTCGAGTATACAGTACATTGGTTAGACATCTATATAGTTCATAAAACGATCCCCCCAATTGCTCCCTCCCTCCCCTGGCCCTCCACCTAGCCATCATATTAATCCTAACTGCATTCCCTCTGCCGAGGCACACATTTTTTTAATCCATAACCCAGAATTTATTGATCATCTGTTTTCAGGTACTGTACCGGGAGGATTATTATGTATTTATCTAATGCTGCATAACAAGTTACACCAAAATTTTGTGGCTTAGAATACCAATAATCATGTATTATCTGTCACATTTTCTGTGGGCTTAGAATTCAAAGAGGGCACAGTGGGAATGGCTTATCTCTGCTACAGGCTGCCTGGGACCTCAGCTGGAAAACCTGAAGGCTGGAGGCTCGAATCATTTGAAGACTTGTTCATTCATATGCCTGATGGTTGATGCTGGCCATTAACTAAGGGCCAGCTAGAATATCCACATGGGGCCTTCCTATGTGACTTGGGTTTCCTCCCAACATGGTAGCTTAAATCAAAAGGCAAGCATCACTAGACAGACAGACAGTGGAAACCTTATTTCTTTTATGACCTACCTCTAAAAATCATGCAGCATCACTTCGGGCACATTCCATTGGTTGATACAGTTACAAAGATCTGCTGAAATTCTTTTCAAGGGGTGGGGGGAAATAAACCCTACCTCTCCTGGTACAATGTAAGAAGAGCACTTAGGTTGTGATATTTATCCATATGTGTTGATGTCACCATCTTTGGAAAATACAATTTCCACATTGTGCTTTATCTCAATTTATCCTCAAACAAAATGAAACAAAACAAAAACAAAAAAAAAAACCTGTGAGGTAGATATTATTAGCTCTCTTTTACAGCACAGGAAATTAATGCTCAGAGAAGTAACTTTCCAATGTCAGACACCTCGTAAGGACAGCAAGGGATTTTGACCCCGGTGTCCAAGCCCTCAACCTCCAAACCACCCTTCCTGCTAGAAGTTATATTGACTTATCTACAAGTAACCACTGGAAGTTCAAGTTTCTGGTCTGTTTATGAATATGCACAAGTTCTTAGAGAAAAAATAATAATTTCTTATTACAAGAAGATTGGATCTTCTGTTCCTTCTATAATCAGGGCTAGAGTTTCAGGAATATGTTGTATAGAAATATTATGTCAAGCTAAACAGTACAAAGTACATAGGCAGCCCAGAGTAGACATCAATGGACTTCATGTGCCACCAAAGAATAAGCCTGAGTCTCCACAAAATGGCCAGTGTACTTGCACAGAAAGTTGCCACCACTTGGACCTTGTCCAGTTGACCCCCAAATCAGCCTAAATAGATGTGGTAGCTGACCTCCAAGATGCCCCCACAATGATTACTGTCTCCTGATATTCAGATCCTTGTGTAATCTGCTCCCACACTTACTGGCCTTGGTCTATGTGACGAAGAGCTTAAGACAGAAGTGATGATTTGTCACATCCAATATTTGGTATTAAAATATTGTGACTTCTGGGGTGGTTCCATAGTGTAGTGGTTAGCATGTCTGCTTTACATGCAGAAGGTCCTGTGTTCACACCCCAGGTGGAGCCACAGACCATACCCCAGGTGCGCCAGGCCCTGGGTACACGCTGCGAGCGTGTGGGAGGAGATGCCCCGCCTTCAGAGATCCAGTTCTTAAGGGGAAATGGCAACAACCATAGGCCAGGGGTGGAAGTGTGGTGAGAGGGAATTAAAGAGGGGGAAAAATAAAATAAAATAAAATACTGTGACTTCTGTCTTAGGCTCTCTCATCACTCAAAGAAAAAGATAGCTACCGTGTTGTGAAAACATTCAGGCAGGCTACCGAAAGCTTACATAGCAAGGAACTGAGACCTGTAGCCAAAAGCCAGCAAGAAACTAAAGCCTGCCAACAATCTGATTGCAATCTCAGCTAAACTGCTTCTGGATTCCTGACCCTCAAAAACCACTTAAGATAACAAATATTTATTGCATTAAACTGCTACCTTTAGGAGTTGTTTGTTACATAGTAAGAGTATCTGTATAGTTGAAGAGCTAGTGTTTTGGGGAGCAAGCACGCTACATTTAAATTCTGATTCCACCATTCCCTGGGTAAATAGCACGACCTCTCTGAGCCTCAGGTTCCTGAGAGCAAAAATGCAAATGACACTAATTCCAAAGGCTAAGTAAGGATCAAAGGAAAGATGTTAGTACAGGGAATATTCTTCCTTCTCAACATTTTAAAGCTAGACTTAAGAGTTCCTTCAGAGCAAATTTCTCTGTGATAATAATAGGTGATAATTGTACAACCAGCATTGTAATGACAATAATAATAATTCCTTATTTCATTCTAGACAATGTTCCAAGCATTTAAATTTCAGGTACAAATTTCCCATAATATTACTTCAGCTGTTTTACTCTATCTATATAGAGACATTAAAAAGATTGTAGCATTAATATTACACATTATGTATGTTCAAATTTTGTTTTATAGAAATGAGACTTTTAAAAAATCTTATCTGTTTATAGTACGAGAGTAATTAAATTATGAAACAAAACACACTGAACATATTTCAGCTGCTTCTCATAGACATGTAATCATTGAATATCCATAGACAAGTATTCATAGGGTACCCATTTTACCCAAGATATTGTCCTATGTACCATGAGGTGTTAAAAACAGTCTAAGGAATCATCTCTGCCTTCAAGGAATTTATAGACTTTCTAAGATAAAAAGCATGAAAACCTAAATACTATAGAATAATACTATAAATGAGGTTGCAAGGATGTAAATGAGTAAATAACACAGCAAGCTAAATTGGCTTTGAAGATGTACATATCTGGACCTTAATCTCAGATTTGCTGTTTACCAGCTTTGTGGAGTTACGCAAAATCACTTACCTATCTGCGCCTCAAATTCCTCATCTGTAAAATTGGGTTAATAAGATATAGGTTTATGAGATTCCTCAAAGGGTTGTTATAAGGACCAAATGAGATAGATAGAGTCCCGGATATATGAGGAACACTCTATTTCTAATATACATAATATGTGCAGGTGTTTGTTTATGTGGAGGCTGCAGGCTATTAAGAAGAGATAAAGCAGAGGGGAATATGGAATGTGCTGGGAGATAGTGAGAAGTGGTTCTTAAATCAGTCTTAAGACCAAGTCAGCTTTAAATGATGGAGGAGGAGAAAGGAGGGATAGGATGGAAGGACACAATGGGGGTTCTGAGCATATGAGAGAATTGGAAGGACAGCCTTGACATCATCCTGCCACAAAGGCACTGCCACCAATAACGACTTCACTCTGCTAAATAAGAAGTAATAGAACAAACCATAATAATGATAAAATTTTATGTAGCATTAAAGACTTTGTGTTTATCAACTCACTTAATCCTCATAACAATGCTATGAGGTAATACTGTAGTTATCAACTCGTGCTACAGAGGAGAACCTCATGCTGCAGAGAGCTTAAGTAACTTGCCCAAGATCACGTAGCTAGCGAACAGCAAAGCTGGGCTTTAAAGCCCATCAGTCCCACTCCAGACCTTGGGCTCTTAAACTTCAACTAGCTAATTAATGATACATTTTTCATTCTATTTAACACTTTCCCAACACCTAGCCGAGTCCCAAGAAACCCAACAGAAATCTCATAGGAAAGGTAAACTAATGTTAAATTAGCTCAAGTTAATATTAAATCAACAAAAACATTACCTAAATTTGTCCCAAAGTAATGCTTTATAACCTTTAAGGATCAGAGACTTCTCCAAAAATCTGACAAAAAATAAGGCTCCTCTTTCGGAAAGATGTTCATGTACATACAAATATAAAGCGTGCATAGAATGTCAGGGATTCCCTGACCCCCATTTGATCTCACAATTTCCATAGCCAGATAAAGCCCCTTCGAGTGCAAATAGTATGGGGGTCACACCCAGTTCCAATATGCACAGATAATCAAGGATGCCGGGGCAGGAAGCTGCTCTGCCT
Organism: Pteropus alecto; assembly: GCF_000325575.1. NCBI lineage: Eukaryota > Metazoa > Chordata > Mammalia > Chiroptera > Pteropodidae > Pteropus > Pteropus alecto. Next base: position 8,847,644 of record NW_006494608.1, on the reverse strand, counting down.
GCAGTCTTCAACTATGTACATTGCATTGAATAAGTATTGAGTTCTTGGTGAATCTTGGGGTCTGGGAATGCTGATGCTTTCATGCTGCCAGTATGGAGGGAGCAGTCTGTGGGTGGGGTCTTTTGGAGGAAGCCTGTATGACCAGATGGTGTTGCTTCTGCCCTACCATACTGGCAGATGCCACTGGCAGGCGCCACTGACCACTAGGGTGGTGAGAACCCATCTCCAGCCTAAGGGCCAAGACTGAAACAGAATTAATCTAAGTCTGGTCCTATCCTCAAACAGTCCTGCCACATGTATACTGGGGTAGGCCAAAAGCATAATAGTTTTCTTTCCCCTCACTCTGAGTTTAGCAGCAGTGTTTCTTTCCTGTCTAATTTTCTTCTGTGCAAGGAACAAAACACAGAGAATATGATATAATATTAAAGAATGAGTTTAGGAGACACAGGTTCAAATCCCAGCTTCACCACTTACTCAGGCAAGTTACTTAGCAGCTCTGAACTTTTGATTTCTATTCTAGAAAATTGAGAGACTAATGTTTACATTTGCAGAATTGTGAGGATTAAATAAGACAATATACTTAAGTTTCTGAAACATAAATACTTAATATAGTATCAGTTGCTAAAACCAAACACACACACACACACACACAAATGAAAGATATTTGTCAAAATCTTAACCAGTATTGAATTTAGGTAAGGGATATGTGGATTGGTATATAGTCAACTATGTGACTGAATATTTTCACAATAAGAAGTGAGAAAAGAAAGACATGGGAGAAAATCTCAGAGGAGCATGTACATTGCACGTGCCAGAGAGAAAAGCCTGCAGACTACTCTGGGCACACCAGGCTGGGAGGAATGAACTTGCTATGGACTGAATCATGACTCTCCCAATAATTCACGTATTGAAGTCTTAACCCTCAGTACCTCAGAATATAGCCATATTTGGAGATAAGGTCTAAAATGAGGTTTTTAGGGTGGGTCCTAATCCAATATGACTGGTGTCCTTATAAGAGGAAATTTGGACACAGACACACAGGGTAGATGACACGAAGACACAGGGTTAATAAGACAGTCATCTACAAGCTAAGGAGAGTGTCCTGGAATAGATCCTTCCCTCATGGCCCTCAGAAGGAACCAGCTCTGCTGACACCTTGATCTCAAACTTCCAGCCTCCAGAATAAATTGAGAAAATAAATTTTTGTTGTTTAAACCACCCAGTATGTGGTACTTTGTTAAAGCAGCCTTGGCAAACTAATGCAGAACTCGTTGATTTGCCACCAAAGCCCAGGAGCCTTTTCCCATATCCCCACTCCAGCCCTGTTCCCCTGACACTGAAGTCTGGGAACTGCAGAATCCTCTCTGGGCAGAGCGTGACAGTGAGGCCCAGTCAACCTGGAAAACAGAATTTTGATCCATCAGAAAGCCATTCCCCTGAGCAGGCGGGTAACGAACACACACATTCCCAGGTCCCAGAGACTGTTCATCCAAACTGCTGCAATCCAAGTCTGACACATGCTGGTCCTTTACCTTTTCTAAGCGCTTTCTGATTTTTCTGTCTTAAAAATTAAGAAGCTGTGTGTGTCTGTGTGTGTACATGTGTGTACATGTGTTGGAGAAGAGAGAATTTAGTTATAAGAGCCCTGTAATTAACATTTATGCTAATGACAATTAATATTTGACACTTAGAATTATAACTGATATTTAGGTGGTATGCTGCCATACTCGTTCATTAAACTATTTAAGTAACTTCATCCTTATTGATAAATAACATTACCCTCCTCATCACCTCAGCCCCACCTGGAAACTCCCCAACATCCAGCAGCTAATGAGTTAATGTTTGGCACCAAAAGGCCCTCCAGAATCTGCTCCAGCACAGGCTTGCCCTCCATTTTAGTAAGAAGGATCTTCTCTGCCCTTACTGAGTTGTTACATGCTTGTCAAGTTCATCCCTGTTTAGTATGATCTCAGCACTGTCCTCCAAATTCTATATGATACATTATTTCACAACTCCAAAGCATATACTGTAGTTTTTCCTTTTACATATGAAGAAGCTAAGGCTCAGAGAAATTAAGAAATTAGCTGTAGGTCACGGGGAAAGTTTACAACAGCTGCCCCATACTTTCTGGCTGTATCCCCCACCTGCCCCCCCCCACCCCTCGAAATTGTTATATCAGAATTCTTCTATCCTTCAAAGAGGAAAAAGCAAAGCAGCCAAGAAGAGATCAGAGGTTGCAGCCCCAGGTTCTGGGGAGCCTGAGTGTTCTCAGGGCTCCCCTTTTCTCCAGGTAACATTTTCATATGAAATCACTGCTAAAGGTGCTAGATCATAGTAAAAACTCACAGAGGACAAGCAGTCCCACAACGAAACAGCTTTGTAAAGCTGCTCTACAGTTCTGGGCTCTCCTCACTGCAGAAATTACAGAAACTCAAGAAGACCCCTTGCCTGCGGCAGTGGTACCACCTGGAGGATAATGCAGGGTTGAGCAGGTGAGTATGACCCACTCTAACCTTTCAAAGCAGTGGCAAAGTCTACACAGCTGTCTGAGGAACACTTGGACATCCTTTGGCACTGACAGTTTTGCTGCAGGAACTTTGCCCTCAAGTTCTAACTTACTGGACCCTGACATGGACCGTGCAATACATGGAGGCCCACCTCCCTCCAACTTTGCCCCTGCCCTCTGATTTCCTGGTGACCTTCTAACTTTGTTTCTGCCTTTCCCATAGTGCTTAACCCCTATTTGACCTTAAGATTCTATAACCCTAAAACCTAGTCCTGCTAACCAGCTGGCTTGGGTACAATAGCGCTTGGAAAGCAAAGTCATGGGACTGAAACCAGAAGAAAATCTATTCATGAGAGGAGCAGATGGCAGCTGGAAAGCAGAAGGATAGAGAAAGGAAGGCCAATTTCTACCTCCTACTGGACCTGATTAACTGGGGATTTCAGAGCAAGAGTCACTCAACCTCCTTCTTCTAATGAAGGCGGTGACCATTATCACAGACCCCACATCCTTCCCAGCAGGGCTCAGAAGAGCAATCCCACTGACAGGAGCTCTGAGATGGAAAACAGCGAGAAGAAGGGAGTGGGAAGTCATCTAATGCCACTCTCTAATTAAACACCAAAGAAATGCTTTTGAGGGCATGTTATTTTTCGAATATTTTTTAATTTTCAATGACAGTTAACATACAACAAACATTAGTTTCAAGTGTACAACATAATGATTATATATACTTAAGTTAAATAACTTAAGTGTGATCACCCTGATAAGTCTAGTACCCATCTGACACCACGTATAGTTATTACAATATTACTGACTATATTCCTTATGCTGTACTTTACATCCCCATAACTATTTTTATAACTGGCAATCTGTACATCTTAATCCCCTCTTCTTTTTCACCCATCCCCCCAACTCCACTCCCATCTGGCAACCATCAAAATGTTCTCTGTATCTATGAGTTTGTTTTGTTTGTTCATTTATTTTGTTTTTTTAGATTCCACATGTAAGTGACGTCATATCATATTTACCTTTCTCTGGCTGACTTATTCCACTTAGCATAATAGCCCCTAGGTCCATCCATGGCACATGGCAAGATTTCATTCTTTTTCATGGTTGAGTAATATACTATTATATAAATGTACCACCTCTTCTTTATCCATTCATTTGTTGATGGACACAGGTTGCTTCCATATCTTGACTACTGTAAATAATGCTGCAATGAACATATGGGTGCATATGTGTTTTCGAAATAATGTTTTGTGTTTCTTTGGATAAATACCCAGAAGTGGAATTGCTGGGTCCTTCTTTGTCTCTTGTTACAGTCTTTGTTTTAGAGTCTATTTTGTCTAGTATAAGTACTGTCGCCTCAACTTCTTTTGTTTCCATTTTCATAAACTATCTTTTTCCATTCCTTTATTTTCAGTCTGTGTGTATCTTTCAATCTGAAGTGATTCTCTAAAGATTAGCATATGTAAGGGCCTTGTTTTATTATCCATTCAGCAACCCCATCGTTTGATTGGAGCATTTAATCCATTTACATTTAAAGTAATAGTTGATAGATATGTAGTTACTACAATTTTATTATTCACACATTTTTTATCTCTTTTTTATTTTCTTCTTCTTCTTAAAGAAGACCCTTTAATATTTTTTATAATATTGGTTTGGCATTGATGAACTCTTTTAGCTTTTTCTTGTCCGTGGTTTGAACTCTACATCTGATAGATTGCTTGTCTCTTTTTTTTTTTAGCTCTTTTTCTGGAGTTTTGTTCTGTTCTCTCATTTGGGATATGTTTCTGTGTCTCCTCATTTTGGCTGCCTCCCTGTGTTTGTTTTTTTTATTATTATTTATTTTTTATTTTTATTTTTAATTAATTTTTTTATTTATTTTAATTAGTTTCAAGTATACAGTACATTGGTTAGACATCTATATAGTTTGTAAAATGACCCCCGCCACTGTTCCCTCCTTCCCCTACCTTCCACCTAGCCAACATATTAATACTCACTACATTCCCTGTGCTGTGCTCCCCATCTCTGTAACCATCCATCAGCTACTAATTTTTACTTCTTTAGCCCTTCACCCCATTCTTCCAGCCCCCCAAATCCCCCTCTGTCTGACACCGAATTGTCCACTATATTTGTGAGTCTGTTTTTGATTAGTTTGTTCTTTTTATTCCTTAGATTCCTCATATAGGTGAAATCATATAGTGTTTATCTTTCTCTTTCTGACTTAAATATCTTCTAGGTCAGTTAGAGCAATATCTTTTTCCATCCCCTTCCTTTTCATATGTAGCGGTCTTGTTTTCTTATCCTTTCAGCCACTCTACCTTTTGGTTGGAGCACTGAATTCTTTTCTATTTA
>NW_006494608.1:8834932-8842344 GCF_000325575.1 Pteropus alecto | reverse complement strand
TTGCATTTTAATTATGTGTCTTGGTGTGGACCTCTCTGGATCCCTGATTTTTGGAATTCCCTGAGCTTCCTGGGGTTTTGTCCTTTTCCTTCACCAAGTTAGGGAAGTTTTCCATCATTATTTCTTCAGACAGCTGTTCAACATCTTGATTTTCCTCAGGTATGCTAATCAGTTGGATATTTGGATCCTTAATAGTGTCCCATATCCTTCTTAAATTATTTTTATAGTCTTGACATGTTATCTCTAATTGTGTGTCCTTGGCTTTCCCATCCTTTAGATAAGGCATTTGATCCTTTTCTTATTCACTTCATTTATTTCATCTCACATACTTCTCATCTCAGATAATGTGTTCTCCATTTCAGACTGGTTCCCTTTTATAATTTCCATTTTCATTTTTTATCTCTTTGTTGAAGTTCTCATTGAATTTAACCAAAAGTCACTGAGCATCTTTATAACCAATGTTTTGAACTCTGCATCTGTTAGATTACTTGACTCCATTATATCTGGATCTCTGTTCTCTTCTCTCATATGGTTTTTGCTTCTTTGTCTTCCCATTTTGGCTGCCTTTCCATGTCTGTTTCTATGCACTAAGCAAAGCTCCTAAGTCTCCTGGTCTTATTAGTGTGGATTTGTGGAGTAGGTGTCCAGTGGCACAGTCCTGAGAGGGGTTCAGCTGCAGACCAAACTTAGCCCCAGCCTCTACCTCTCTGGGGCCACCTGTTAAGATTCAGCAAGCAATCCACAGATACTGTGTTTATAGTTGCCTCAAAAGGCCACACCAGAAACCGAGGCTGCCTCCAGTATGAGTTTCAGCAAGGGGCACCTGACTCACTGAGGATACATCTGGATGTGGCTTGGGTGGGGCCACATGTTGGGGGAGGAAGGATTTCAGGGAATCCTTTAGGTGAAGCAACCTCTGTTATCCAGTTTGACTATGGCAGTCGTGGCTATGACAGAGCTGTGTCGTACACACTGGTATGGGGGGAGGGCTCAACAGGAAACAATGGACACCTCCAGCACTTCTGTACCCAGTGAATCTCATTTTGGCTCTCACTCCGACAATGTCTCTCTGTAAGTCCCTGGTTCCCTCTGCGTGCAGCCAAATTGGCACTGGTGCTCAGAGTGAGCAGGTCCGTCACCGCAAAAATCTGCTTGTGGACACAGCCCCTTTAAGAGGTGTTTGCCACTGCCACAGCCTCCGTCTCACTCAGCCACTCGAGCCGGGCAGCCTCGCATCCTCGTCCCATCCTACCTTCTGCCGTTGTAGGGTGCTCTCTTGGACTTTTCCCTAGTTGTATGGCTTGTTCCTCCAGACAATTTTTCCTTACTGCTTGTTCCTTGTTTCCGTCATAACTTTGATTTGGTTGCCAGAGGGATGAACAGAGCCTCTATCATCTATGCCATTTTTTTTCTCCTGTGTTTGTTTCTTAGTATTAGGTAGAGCTGCTGTATCTCCTAGTCTTGGTAGATAGGCCTTATGTAACAGTTGTTCTGTGCAGCCCAGTGGCCTGGTCTCTCTGTTCACCTGAGCCAGGTGCCCCAGGTGTGTCCCTTGTATGGGTTGTATGTGCCCTCCTGTTGTAGTTGAGCCTTGATTGCTGCTGGCACATCAGTGGGAGGGGCTGGCCCTCGGGTTGATTCGTTGTGAGGACTGGCCATGAATACAGTGGAGAAGCTATTGTGCAAGGGCAGCCTGACCCTACAGAGTAGGATTCACTTTAACAGGACTCTGATGCCTACTCGGTCTGCCCTTTGAGTGTGTCATTTTTGGAGGTGGTTGGGTGGTTCTCTGGTGTGGTCTGAAATTGGCCACTGGGTGTGTTGGTTCTGGGGTCTTTTGCAAGGGGCCCTGGTGCAGACCAACATCAGCTACTGCCTATGCCCTGCCCAGGGCCATTTGGTTTGAACTACAAAGTGATCTGCAGATAGTTGCCACTTGAGCTGGGCTTGGAGGTGCCTGGGAGAGACTAAGCTGCAAACTGAGGCTTACAGACCACTAATGCTGGGCTTGGAGCTGCTCAGCAAGAGGTACAGGGCAAGCTGAAGGCCAGATGCTGCTTGTTTGGTGTTTGTGAACCTTTGAGAGATTTTAGGAAAGTCCTCAGCATAAGATAAGACAGGCCATTCCTATGGAAAAGCTACTGGAAGTGGCTGGCTTGGGTGAGCCCGCACGTTGAGTGGGATGGGGTCTCAGAGAATCCCCAGGACAGGGCGAATGGTGTTAGCCAGGTTGATGGAGACTCAAATATGGCATCTGCCTGTACATGCAGGCTGGGCGAGGGGAGGGCTCAACAAAGAAACAATGGCTCCTATGAGCACTTCTGTCTAGGAGAAAGCTGTCCCTCCAGCCCTTGCTCTGAAACCAGGCAATGCAGTTTCTCCCCATGTGTACCTTGTGCCTTTTGAGCTGCTGCCCCAGTGCTGAAGCTCAGAGCAAATGAGTTCATCAGTGGGTGAAAGCATGCGCGGGTCCTTTAAGAGGAACGCCTGGGACTCCAGCAGCTTTTCATCTCACTCAGCCACAAGCTCTGCTGGTTTTCACAGCCAGAAGTTATGAGGACTTCTCTTCCTGGCACTGGAACCCTGAGCTAGGGAGTCTAGTTTGGGGCTGGGACATATCGCAGCCAAAGTATCCCTCTTGATTTTTAACCACCACATGTGTGTGTAGGATCGGCTCTTTCACATCTCTGCCCCTTCTACCAGTCTCAAGGTGGCTTCTTCCGTATGTCCTTAGTTATAGGACTTCCATTCAGCTATGCTTTAAGCAGTTCTCAGTGATGGTTGTTCTGTAGTTCAGTTGTAATTTTGATGTGGTTGCGGGAGAAGGTGAGTACAGAGTTGACCTACTCTGCCATCTTGACCGGAAGCCTGAGGGTGTATGTTATTGTTAAATAATTTTATTCACTTGTTATTTTGTGTCTTTGATAATAGCCATTCTAGCAGGTGTGAGGTGATAGCTCACTGTGGATTTGATTTTCATTTCCTTAAATATATGGCGACAGATGGAAACTAGACTTTTGGTGGTGAGCATGCTGTAGTGTATACAAAAAATATCCAATTATAATGTTATACACCTGAAACTTATATAATGTTATTAACTAATGTTACCTCAATTTTAAAAAAATTTAAAAATAATTTTATTTTAAAATTTCACAAGTAATATATTTTTATTAAAGAAAAAATATAAAAATAAAAAGAAGAAAGAAAAGTCACCATAATATAACTAGGACATAATCACTTTCAATATTTAGTATATATATGCCTGTTACACAAAACTAGATACTACCTTACATATCAACAATATATCATGAACATCTTTCCATATTAGTAGAGCCATTTCTACTATTGCCTTTTAGTAGCTGCAAGTGTGTTTCATTATATAGATAAAAGATAATGGTTTAAGCCAATCTTCTAGTGTTGTTCATTTGGATCATTTCTCATGGAATTTAAATTCTTTGATGAAGTGGCAGATGATGAGACCAGAGAAGGCAATATCTTAGCCTTTTATGGTTCTCAACCCCATCACCCCATCACTCACTGTCTCACTCCAATCTAATCACTCTACATTTCCACATTGTGTTCCCTCACACTCGATCTCAGGGTATTTCTAGATGTTTTCCTGTGTGAGCCCTGTCCAGAAACATGTGTTGTAGGGGTCACAGCATCCTCTCTTACTTGGGCTTCCCCCTCTTAGTCCTTGGAGATAACAGATCACCAAAAAAGGTGACTTCAGCAAGATCTGGTTTCCAGCATATTTTATTCTATTAGTGGACAGCAACCTCCCAGTTACACTGGTGGCATTTCCCTGCCCACATTAGAGTTTCTGCCTGATTAAACAAGAGGCCCAGGAACTGGCTAGCTCCTGCAGTGAAAGAGGCCTGAGAAGGAGTAGGAAGAGATGCCAAGTAGGAAGCTTGCAAACACACACACACACACACACACACACACACACACACACACACACACACACACACACACACACACACACACACACACACACACACACACACACACACACACACACACACACACACACACACACACACACACACACACACACACACACGCACTCTCCAAAGTCTTTGCACATAGATGAGAAGTTTTCACAAGGAGACAAAAATTGTATCTTATGCATTTCAGAGTGTGAGAAGCCAGGATCTATGGACTAAATACAAGTATCTACTTTGCCCCAAAAGGAGGGATGCCATTGTCAGAGGTGTCCTGTGGATGCTAAATTAGCTTTGGGCTGAGATTATGTTGTCAGAGATATACTACACACCATTGCAATCTCTTCATTTTTCCTAGTCTCTGTGGTTTTGCTTTAAGGTTTCTCCCTTTTCTCATTTCCTTATTGTAACATCAAGAATATCCTGTAGAAAACAGTGTGCCTTAAATGATTAAAAAACAGATTCTGAGGGGAAAATAAATGAGGTAGTCAAGGGAGACCACTCCTGCTTTTGGCAATTAAAGGGAGGCAGAAGGAAGGGGAGGTCCAGCCTCCCCGCTCTGGCCAGAGTGTCAAGAACAGAGTAGCCACACCCCTGACTTCCTCATTGCCTTCTCTGAATAGTACCCACCCTCTCAAAAGTGCCCAGCACTTGAAAACCTGATACTATCTTTGTCTATTCTTTCCTCTTCTCTCACACCTACGTTGTTGTCAAGTTCGGTGAGCTCTTTCTTCCCACTTTCCCACTTCCACACCTTCTTTTCCATTTCAAGAGCAACTGCCCTAACTCAGGCCTTTTCCTTACATTTGAACAAGTACCCCAGCCTCCTGTTTGTCCTTATCTTCCCCACTTCACCTCCTTCTGTTCTCCCAGTCCATTCTTACAGACCAGATTAATGTCCCTAAAAGATGATTTACATTATATTGTCCTGCTAGAAAATTCTCAACAGACTTGGCAGGAAAAGCCCATTGCAATTAGGCTTTGTCCTGCTCTCCCACACTTTTTCTCACCTTAGCATCCAGTCTTCCCTAGAATGCCCACCTCTCCCTGGAATTTCACCCCTGGAAACACCTAGCCTTTCTGATCTTTACCCCTGGGAGCAGAATGACCATTCAAAGTGAATCTCCATGAATCTTTCACATATCTCTCAACTAAAAGAAAACATTGCCTCTTCTATAGCTTTATTCTTTGTACTTTTTACTGCTCTGTATTTTATTATCTAGTTAATGTTTTATCTCTTCTATCGGATTACATTTCCTGAAGGGTGGAGACTGTGTTATTGGTCCTTGTGTTGCCTGCGGCCCCAGGAAATTCTGAGTTTATGTCAGCTGGCTTAGTAATTACTCTGGCAGCTCCATCGGATACACTGCCCACTTAAAGACATGGCCACAGGCCCTGGAAGGCTCTGAGGGTCCCCCTACCTCCCGAATTCCCAGGCATGAGAGCAGATGCCAACAACTCACTAAAAGAGTTTAGGACGGTGTGGTGTGTTGAATTGTGTCTCCTCAAAATTCACATATTTAAGTCCTAACCCCCAGTACCTCAGAAAGTGACTTTATTTGGAGATAGGGTCTTTACCAAGGCAACCAAGTTAAACAAGGTCATTAAGGTGGGCCCTAATCTAATTTGACTGAGGTCCTTATAAAAACGGACATGTGGGCCCAGAGACAGACATGCATAGAGTGAAAATGATGTGAAAATAGAGGAAGAACATCATGTACAAGAAGGAACTCCAGAGGCTACCAGAAGCTAGGAGAGAGGCCTGGAATAGACCTTTCCCTCACAGCTCTTCAAAGGAACCAACCCTGCCGACACGTGGATTTCTAACGTTTAGCCTCTAGACTGTGAGACAATAAATTTCTGTTGCTTTAAGCCACCCAGTTTGTGGTGCTTTGTTAGGGCAACCCCAGCAACACAGCTGGACTCCTGAGAAACATGGGGAAGGCAAAACCAAGTCTTGGAGATTCTCTGGGCAAGAAAGTATTGTACCCTGGAGGCAAATAGCCGGAGCCAGCAGCTGAGCGGAAGTGGCAGGTCACCCCCCACCCCTACTCCAGGCAAGGGCCAGCATTTGGCCCTCCAGATATAGCTCTTTGAATAGAGTGTTTTGCTTCCGTATTTGGGCAGGAAAAGTAGCAGTAAGGATGGAGGTTGGGTGGGGGGGGGGGGGGGGAGGAGGAAACCCCCACTGAAGGGCACACCCTCCTTCCAGGCTCCAGATGCTCCTAGCCAAACCCCTTTGAAATGAAAAAAAACCGGAAGGACTTCATAGGCTCTTCAGAGGCACTTTGCTCTGTCCTAGAGACTCCTTCCTAATTACCACCTTCCACTGTGGCTCCTGGTGCCTCTTTCCTCCCCAGCAGGGGAGCCAGGGATGTGGAAATGCCTGTCCTCCTGACTCAAAGGGGTATTCCCGAACCTTCTTTACCCCAAATATGTCCTCCCACCTCTGGGGAGCCCCAAATGACTGCTAATTATATGAAGATTGATTCCATAGAATGAGGTTAGCTAAGCGTAAGTCCTCCCCATTAGCAAACAGGAAAACTAAGGCTTGACGAGCTTCATATTAAAGCAGGCTGCTGGTGGGAAACATAAGCCAGAGCTTCTGCCTCCCTGGAGTCAACCCCATAACTTCCTATGGTGAAGACAGTGGGCAGGGAAAAGCAGAGGAAAGCATGAGGGTAGAAAAGTGCAATGAGCTCAAGAGGAACCACCTGCCTGGGGCCCACGGCTGTAGATCAGCCACCACCACTATAATAGTGAGCATTCTGCACCAGGCACTAGCTGTGAGCAGCAGCCGCTGGCCACATGGGGTTATTGGACGCCTGAAATGTACTAGTCCAAACTGAGATATGTAATAAGTGTAAAATACACACTGGACTTCTAAGACTTAGTATGGAAAAAAGAATATGAAATATCTCATTAATACTTTTAAAATATTGCTTATACGTTAAATGGATACTATTTGTATAAATCATGTTGAATAGATTATATTACTAAAATTAATTTCACTTTCTTTTTATCTCTTTTAATATAGTGACTAGTTTAAGTTACACGCAAGTCTCACATTTATATTTCTCTTGGATGGCATTACTCTGGGAAATGCTCTGAACACAGCATTGGGCCTAACCCTTTGCACAATTCTTTAGGGTGCTGCTATTCTCATTTCCATTTTACAGAGATAACACTCAGGCCCTGAGAAGTTAAGAAACTTGTCCAATGACATACCTGGTAAGAAGAAAAAAATCCAAGAAATACAAGCATGGCAGCAGAGAGATCAGTAAGAAAGTGAGCAATGAGGAAGACTTGGACTGGGATGATGAGAGAAACAGAGGAAAATGAGCAGATTTGAGATACAACCTTAGGTAGAAATATTTGCTAAGGGCTGTACATAAAGAGCAGTGAGAAGGAGGAGGAGGAGGAAAAGGTGACTTCAGTGGCTGGCCCGAGACACAGACCTTTGTG
>NW_006494608.1:8832373-8834893 GCF_000325575.1 Pteropus alecto | reverse complement strand
GAAAGAGGCACGGATGTCCTGTTCAAGGTCCTAACTTTTCCATTTACTGACTGTGATATCTGGAAGTTTATGTCACCTCTCAGAACTCAATTTCCTCAGCTGGAAAATGGTAATAATAGAACCTCTTGTAACAGAGTTGTCATGAAAAAGAAATATGATGTGTTTAAAAGTGCTGTATAAATATTTGTGTTAATTGTTTAAAAAGAGGGAGAGAGGTCTCAGGATCCAGAAACATTCCTGTCTTCCCCTTTCTTGTCATTTCCCAGGCTGCCTCATCAATGATTAGCTCCCAGGTCTCCTCCCCAGGGAAACACATCAAAGACAGCGCAAGTGGCTTTGTTCCCCCAGGGAGGCTGCCTCCCGGGGGTCACAGCCCCTTTCTCACTGGAGGAGCTGGGCCAGAGCCACAAAGCCAAACAGACTCCCACAGTCTCAGGCCATCCCTGGGCAGACATCCATGAGGTGGGGGCCATCTGGGCTCCTCTTCTCACCCTACCTCACCAGGGTCAGGATCCTATGTGCAAGATGCACAGCCACAGACCTTCAGGGCAAACTCACACCACTCTCACATACAGTCTTCACTGTGCCGGAACGGAACCCTCTCAACGCCATCCAGTGCCACGGAGCCCTACATTATATTTCGTGAAAACAGCACCTCTGGGGTACGCAGCAAGACCTCCTTGAATCAAAGCCGATTGCTGGATTCCTCCTTTAGTCCTGCATTGGCCCAGGCAAATCCGAATAGTTTTGAGAGCTCACTTCATCCCTTTCTTCACCTCTTTCTAGTAATCCCAGGCAGGAGCCCACCTTGAGTCCTGCTCCTCCTCGGTTGCAGTCCCATTTGGAAGGAAATCTGAATTGAATGAGGGGCCCTTCCGCCATCCTACCCTGGCCTCTCTCCTGACCTTAGTACTAAACTGACATTTCTATCTGTCATTCCCATTAGACTAGGCAGGGTTGATCCTACTCCTTTCCGGTATATGGTGCTCAGTAAATGTTTGCTGAATGAATGAATAAATGAATAAGTAGGTCTCTGCTAGGATCTCTGAAGATAACAGTTTCCTGCAGAGATTATTGCATTTTAATGGAAGGTTCTTTAAAATCAAAATGACCTCAAGAGCTAAAAGATTGCCTCCTCCACTGATGACCTGCCCAGCTATGACCCTTAGGAAAAAGGAGCCTTTCCAGTCCTTCAAAGAGGATGCCCAGTAGGCAACTGCTTATCGCTGACGCTTGTCCCCGCTTTCCTGTATAAGATTTCAGGTGGGCGGGACTAGGGCTCTCGGAGGTGGCCTTACAGTTGCCTTCCCTGGCAGAATTGTTAGGTATCTGGAGCCTGTGACAAGGCTGACTTTTCTCACATCGCCCAAATTTCAATATCTAGTCCTTAAGACACATGGCCCGGGCTATCTGGGCCGTACTTTCCCCACCTTCTGGGGGACCCTCACCTCCTGATTAATCATCCTGGGCCTTTTCCATGTCTCCTATTTCTGAATGTTTGTGAACAATACCATTTCTCAGCAGGGTCGGGACTAGGGTAAAGCAAGTGAGGCACTCACCTTGGGTGCAAGCTTTAAGAGGATACCAAATAATCAGTAATCAATATAAACAACATTTTGATATAATCATTTTTCAAATCAAAATTAATGCAAAATAACCCACAATGAACAAAATATCAAAAAAATTTAAGATTGCATTAAAATATTATTTATCTTATTTACTAGGTTTTTTGGCACCCTCTTAAATTTTGTGCTACTGTGGGTACCTCACTCACCTAATGCTAGTCTCAGTCTCCCAAGAGTAGTGTCCTAATCTCAGCTCTGGTCTCTAACTGGTGCTGGCCTTAGCACTGATTTTAACTTGTGAGAATCTGTTTGAAGGAGATTAGTAGGATGGTGATTGGCCTGGAGCATGGCTGGGGTTGGGGGGGGCGGCGGCGGTATTTACATTTTACAGAAAGCAATGCAAATAGATAGGCAGGAGGCCAAGTCTATTGTTCTAAAGTTTCCAGAGGCCTTGAAAGGCCCTTGGGCTCTGTGGTCTGAAGATCAGAGGTGTAAAGGTTTCTTAACAATCCAAGGCCTTTGATACAGTTGCCAACACCCACATTTTTCATTCTGGGAACAATGCCATGAAGAGCCACAGCCACCTTCCCCCACCTAAGTAAGGAAGTGTCTGCCGGTTGTGGGTGGGGGCAGGCCGCATGAAAGCAAGGGTCAGAAAGACAGAGGAGTCTTTCTTATCTTGGCTGCTGGCCTTCTTCCCTCGGGTATACACTAACATGCCCACCCTTTTGCACTTTCAACCTATGTTTGTCTTATTCCTCTTGTCCTTCTTGGCCAAAGCCAACACACATCTCTATTTCTCCCTACAGAGGAACTGTCCCAGAACTTGTATGTGAAGATGTCCCTTGTACTGGTTCAAAACAAACACGGCTCTGCTCTGTCCTTATTTCCTGGCCCCACTGCAGTTTCTTTTTCAGAAAATGCAAACGAGAGTGAGCTGTCTGGTTATAGAAGC
>NW_006494608.1:8792691-8831864 GCF_000325575.1 Pteropus alecto | reverse complement strand
AATCAAATTCATTGACAACGTCTTTCTGGGGGATGCACCACCTGGGGTTACTCCGCAGAAGGGTAACTATCTGGGCTCATTTGACCGCTGTTTTGGAGGAATGCAGGTGAACAAAAGGGAGTTTCCACTAGGCAAACTGTTTCTTCCGCTTCCTGTTCTTTGCTATTTTGCTTTGTTCTGGTGTTAAACCACCAAGTTTCAGAATCAGATGAAACTTCTTGTAGTGAAGGCCTACCATGAGGTCCCCATCAACCCCATTACCTGATGACTAAACTAGATTTCATGATATCAATCAAAGGACCGGCTTTGCAATGGCCAAACTCACTGTTCTGTATCAGGCTGTTAATATCGAGCCTGGATCTCTCGAGATTTTTCTCCCTAATGCCGAGCTGATGGAGATGTGCACTTTTTCTGGGAAAGCATCTACATAATTTCTCTTAAGCCCCACAACTCCCTAGGAATGACTGGGGGCTTCTTTCCCCGTTGGCTGGCTCTTATGAGGAAATAAGGAAAAGCCTCAGAGTGGCTGGGCCTGCAACAAGAGTCTGACAGCAGATCAGCAGTTATCACTCTTTGAAAGGGAAGTGTGGGTGTATTATGTTGCTGTGGCAACCGAAGGCAACAGAGCCACAAACCTCAAAAGGCAGAGCCCATTAAACAAGAAGGAGTTTCAAGCACCTTGTGTCCCCCAGGGACTGGACCTAACTTAATCAAGTGAAAAGTCAGCATCCAAAATTCCTCAATGACGCAGAGGAAGCCAGGGAAACAGTCAATGGCTAGTCATCACTGACTCACAGTCACAGAACGTTAGAGCAGAAAAGAGCTGCAAAGAGCAGCCAGTTAGACGCCTCGCTGTACTGAGAAAGGAACTGGAAGTCGGAAGGTACTTGATCAGGGTTCTGCCACCAGTGAGTGTCAAAGCCAGAAAGACCACCCTTAAGGCCTTCTCTTTGTATAGCTTTAACAGTTCGCAAACACTCACATTGCTTTAAATTCTTCTGGCCCTGAACCAAGAGGAAATGTTTATTCTTCTTCAATGAAGAGGCTAAATGGAGACTGCCCAGTTTTCTCATCTGGGAGAAGAATACTTATCTAATGGAATTCTTATTAGGGTTCAACGAGTTAATAGTTTTGGGATTTAAGAGGCTATAATAAGGGGCACCCCTCATCCCTTACAGAGTTCTGAGTATTAAGGAATGGGCAAGAAGAAATCAAACAAATGCAATCAAAATATCAACTTTATTACTGATAAATTTTATATTGGAGTTAGTGGCTTATATTTGTGGGTAAGTGAACTCCAGAATTAGACAGGGTACACTTGCAGGCTGAAGCAGGTCTTCCAGTTGGGAACTGCCCCTGGAAACCATGCAGCATGGGGAGAACAGGTCTGACAGCATGCCCAGGAGGAGGCCAGCTGCCAAGAAGGGTCTGAGCTAAGCGTATGGGTTCATACCCATATTCCTCCTCCCACTCCCAGCCTCTTGTCCCTCCCTGCTCCTGGGCAGAAGTAAGTCAAGGTCAGAAATCTTATGCTAGAAAGCTTCCTCCATGTGGAAGAAAACGTCAGGGGTGAGGGAAACTTTTTCACCCCAATAAATACATATATTGCACTTAGCACTTGGTACAATAGTAAATCTCAGTAAAAGTTAGCCATTACCATTAGGATTCTTGCTATAGCCTATTAATCATACCAGAGACTTATTTGCTTTCCCTGGTGTGACTTCTCTAATTGTGTCTACCCTCATTAGATATGTGACCTTGGGCATGTTACTTAACCTCCCTAAGCCTCAGTGCCCTCCTCTGTACTAATAATATGTGCCTACCCTTTAATTGAGAGGATTGCATGATTTAAGTGGAAAGGACTTAGTGTCATGCCTGGAACATAGTAAATAGTCAGTGAACAGTGACTATTGCTATTATTAAAAGAACTTGGGAGCCCAGAGCAAAATAAATGCAAAATTAAGACTGAGACATAATCGATTTAGAAGCAGCATGTAAAGGGAAGGCTGGCTACTATCCACTAGAATTATAGCAATTGCTTTTATTGGATCCACAATCTAGATGCCTTTTCCCATCACTTTCCATAAAATGAGGAGAAACTCTCAAACTGGTGTTCTCCTTGGGAAGATAATGACGTTCTTGAGGCTGTGAGCTCCTTGGGAAAAGATAACTAAGTGCTGTTTAGCATGGAGCCAAAATGGCTAGAGCTAGTCACAGAATCTAGGAACTGCTGTCCAAGCTCCAGGAGGGTAGATACTGCAGGAGATTGTCTTACTACTTTGTCTTTAGCACCTAGCATGGTGTCTGGCACATAGCACATGTTTATTAAATATTTTCTGCATAAGTAAATGAATGGAGCAGGTTGCTTTCCATATCAGCAATGGGGAGATGGTGACTAAAGGGATGTGGTCTGATTCCTTTTCTAGATCTACAGAATGCTGAACCAGAGCATTTGCATAATCCTTGACTTCAGTCTTGCTGATGAGTAGAGGAAGGGAGGAGGAAATCACCCGCAAAAAAGACAGATCGCTACGTTTTTTTTCCCTCAAAAGCCCAATGGGTGTGCTATTTTGAAAATAGGAGCTTGAGTTATTTATGCTACAGATTTCCTATGCAAAGTGATATGAGTGTAAGATGTAATATTTTAGCAATTAAGGTAAACTATAGAAATAGCCCACTTTAGACAGGGACAGAGGTAGGACCCTGGCAGATTTAATAAGACATCCAAAGAAGCTACAAGCACACTTTATGTAATAGCAAAAGACTGCAAAGAATACAAATGTTCACCTATAGGAGACTGTGAGCTCAACACCACACAATGGAGTACTGTGCGGCTGTAAAAAAGAAAGAGGAGTAGTTCTGCATATCAAAAGGACCTCTGGAGTATATTGTTAAGTGAAAAAAGCAAGGTGTGGAACAGCGTGTAGAGTATGCTATTATTATCTAAGAAAGGGAAGTACCTACTTACATGATTTTGCTTTTTTTTAATGTAAAGATAAACCAAACACTAGTAAAAATGGTTACATATAAAAAGATGGGGAGATTGAGTGAAGGGGCAAGAAAGAGAAGTTAGACTTGACCTCTCTCAGTGTACTTTATTCTGTAGATTTGACTTTGGAACCACGCATATGTTTTAAATAATTATAAAACAAAGTTCAGTAAAGACGGGTTAAAAAAAGAAAATCCTAAAACTTGAAAGCAAATAAAAGCAATGAATCTAATTGAATACTGAATTAGAGACTTAACTATACAAAATTATCTGATAACTTGAAAATACAGAGAACAGACTATATCTCTACTATGATATATCCTAAAGATAAAAAGGAACTGTGTATTAGTCTGCTAGGGCTTCCAAAAAACAAAGTAGCACAGACTGGGTGGCTCACACAACAGCAACTTATTGTCTCACAGTTCTGGAGGCTGGAAGTCTGAAGTCAAGGAGTCGGCAGGGTTGGTTTCTTCCAAGGCCTCTTTCTTTGGCATGTAGTTGGCTGTCTTCTTCCTGTGTCTTCATATCGTCTTCTCTCTGTGCATGTCTCTGTCCTAATCTATTCTTGTAATGACACCAGTCATATAGGATTAAGGCCCACTCTAGTAACCTCATTTAACTTTAATTGACTCTTCGATGACCCTATCTCCAAATACAGTCACATTCTGAGGTACTTCAACATATTAATTTAGGGGGACATAGTACAGCCCATTACAAATTGTAAAGGAATTTATATTCTATGTTTTAGTAGTAATATTAGTATTGGTGCATGTGTGTGTGTGTGTGTGTGTGTGTGTGTGTGTGGTGTGTGTGTGTGTGTGTGTGTGTGTGTAGTTTGAGTTTCAGCCCCAGCCAAGGCCCCAGACACCATGAAGCAAAGACCTGTTTCTCTTCCCAAATTCCTGACCCATAAAATCATGAGCAAAATTTAAAAAATTGTTTTAAGTTGCTGAGTTTGGGGATAATTTGTTATACAACAATAGTAACCAGATAGAAGCATTTTGTCCAACTCCAAAGAACGGGGGCACCTAAATCTTATCAACCCTCTAGATATATAGTTCTACCTACCAGATTGCAGGATTAAAGAACATGTTAAGGGAACGTAACGCCACAGAAATACAATCAGAAAAATCCAGAACATAGAAATATCTGCAGGAAAATGATCTGGCTTTTTCAATAACAACGACAAAAAAAGTTACAAGAAGAGAAAAAAAGAAAGGGAATGTGTAGATTAAAAGATTTGAGAGACAGATCAACCATGCAAACTCAACATGTGGGCTTTGTTTGGATTCTGATTTAGACAGACCAAAACAAAAATATTATTTATAATACCATGGGAAAATTGGGATACTAACTAGATTGTTGATGGTCTTAAAATTATGGTTAATCTTTTTGAGTCTGATAATGTTATTGTGGTTATGTTTTGTTTTAAGGATCTTTATCTTAAAGAAATTAGTGCTGAAGGATATGGATGAAAAGATGTAATATATGGATTTTTTGTTAAAATAATCATAAGTCTACGGAAATGGATCAGTCGTGGTATTGCCTTTTTGAAGCTCATGGTCTAGTGGCAAAGAAAGAATATATGCAAATGAAGTATAAGGAGAAAAAAATGCTAAGTATTGCATAAAAGAAATAGGTTGTCTGTCTAGGACAAAGTTTCAACAAAGAGTTTATCTTTATACAATCCATTCCCATCCAACAGACTTATATGCTTTACTCAGTATCTATAACCTGAGCCTCCCAGAGCATAGTGTAACATAGGTTTGAACCTGTGTACAAAATATGACCTCCAACTACCAGTTATAATGGCTGCAGCTTTCACAACATTGCAGAGGGGGGTCAACTTCATGCATCTACTTGATGGTCATCTTAGCTCAGGCTGCCATAACAAAATACCAAATCCTGGGTGGCTTAAATAACAGACATTTATTTCTCACAGTTCTGGAGGCTAGGGAGTCCAAGATCAAGGTGTCAGCCAATTCTCTTCCTGATGATAGGCCCCTTCTCTTTTTTGGGCCATGTCTTCACATGGGGAGAGAGAGTGCCTTGGTGTCTCTTCTCTAATCTGCTCGTAAGGACACCATCCTTATGATCTCACCTAAACTTAATTACCTCCTAAAGTTTTGAGCATGTTCCAAGTTTTTCCTCCAAATATCATCACACTTGGGGAGTAGGGCTTCAATATATGGATTTTAGGGGAACACAATCAGCCTATAGCAATGGTCTCCTTCAGTGTTTCTTCAAGGTTTGGGCCACAGACCCAGTTGCAACAGAATCACCTGTTGAGCTTTAAAAAAATACTTAGTATCAGAAAACTTGTCTCCGAGTCAATAGGTTCAAGCTGGGCCCTGGCCTCTGACTTTTTAAATAGCTTCCTGGTCATTCTCTTGAGCATTCTAGAAGAGAACCACTGGCTGAGAAATGGCCAGTCCATTAGGGGTGGCTACAATTGGGGGTAGGGACAACTTAAACATTACATTTCATAAGGTCAGTATTTCCATCCCCCAGTTTCTACTTCCTAATTTTGATTTTGGATTTATTTTATTTTATTTTTTGCTTTCATAGTTCAGGGACTGATTACTGACAAGCCTCCTCACTCTCCTGAGCAGATACTAATTCTTCAACGTACCATAATCTCCAACATCTGAACATAGTCACTATTTTGTACTCATCTAATTTAATCCAATTTAGACCTGCATTATTTTCTTTTGCTGAAGCACTTCAGAAAGCAGCATGAAGATTTGATGTTGTTTTTTTCTTCCCAGAATGAGAAAACTCTTCTTCAACAGAGGACTTTTGTATTTTCTTTCTTGGTCTTTTAACTTCATTTAACACTTTTGCACCCATCCAAGAAAAAGAAAATTTTCTAGACTGTTCCAAGGAATTACACACATGGTTTATAAGAATATAAATTCCTTATAAAACTGTAAGTTTGCTTCGATTCACTAAAATATACAATGTGTTTCATGAGATTAAGTTTTAAAATACTTTTGGGTCTTGGAATGGGTTTCAAAGTGCTACAATTAACTATGGATTAGTTGCAAGCAGATTTTTAAATTTGTTGAAATTTTGCCTTTTCCCCTTATCTCTTTGTTGCCTGCCTGTGGATGGCTTCCCTGTATCAATTACCAGCCTAAAATGATTGAATGACTTGTTCCCTGTGTGCCAGGCACAGTGAATGACAACAGAAAAAAACAAAACAAAACACATTCCCTATCTTCAATATTAAAATGCAGGTGGGGAGATAAGAAATCACAAAAGATTGTAAAACAGTGTAAGTTTTGAGCATGTTCCAAATTTTTCCTTTATTAGAATCCATGTTAGCCTTCTAGCTTAGCTGACTGGATAACCTGTGTGATTTGTTTTCTTCATTCTTCTTTGCTCAAGCATGGGCTATCAAAGAAGGCAACCTGGCATTTTTTCAAGGCCCTATGAAATAATCTGAGCTTTGTATGAATTTGTAGAAAAGAGAAGGGAGTAGCCATGGTCTCTGTCACTGAAACTTCTACACGAATTTAGGCATCAATGGAGCACTTTACCGAGAGAAGATTTGACTGTCAAGCAGTGCTTGGAACGAGCTGCTGCCAGGACAGTCTCCACCTGCCTCTCTTTCTCTCTCACTTCAGTCACTGCTGTTATGTGAGCTCAGTCACTTTTTCTCTTCAAGCTCAGGTTTGCTCATCTGGGCAGTACCTCTTTCCAGTGGATCAGCATTCTGCAACCTGTTCACTGTAAAGTCGACAGCGAGCTTTGTCACAAATGCAGGTCCTTGATTTACCTCATGTTCTGGCCAAAGGATCCTTAAACTTTTGTGTACGTGTCTTTTTAAGCAACATTTTATAATTCTCAGACTCTGAGAAAACAAAACCATGCCCCAGTGCCCAGAGAGAGGCTATGTGAGAGCTAATTAGGTTTTTCTTTGCTTTAAATAAGTAGCTTGTCTCACCATTCCAAAGGACTGACTTTAATTCTCAGCACTTTCTTTCTTATAACTTGCCAAATGTACAACATTGCAGGACGGTGAGATCTGGATCTTTGGTGCTGGGGTCAGGCTGTGAGGCTGTGATTCCCTCAAAGTGCACATTTGATTTTATACCCTCTGCACCCTTTTCTTATTCAATCGAGACTTAGAAATAAAATAAAATGCCTGTTTCATACTTACCCTTGGGAAGAGAATTACAAAGGGTAGGTGAGTTAATTTCCCAAGAAACTCATCTTATAGGAAATTTCCTACCTGGCCTGCTGGAGAGAACAATTCACTGGGTTACTTCATGTGCTGGGTTACTTCAAGTGCCTTGTCCAGAAAATGCCTGTTGGGACCTCTTTTGATTGTTAGTCAAATTTATATGGAATCTAGGGGTTCTATCTGCTTAGAGCTGCCAGAAGTCCAGGATTTTTGACTTTCTTACTGCTTAGATGCTTTTTTGCCTATTTCACTAAGCTAATAATGTGACCGGTATCTCTGGGAAATGAATGCTTGGTCTGGTTATATTGTTATCATGACAAGACCTAAATTTATTTTACATTTATAAAAATCAGTCAGATCTGTATACTGTATAATACCATTTATATGAAATGTCCCGAATAGGTAAGTGCATAGAGACAGAAAATAGATTAGTGGTTGCCTAGGGCCTAGGGAGTTCAGGGGCAGCAGGGAGGGAGGAATCGGAGTGGCTGTTTATGAGTATGGAGTTTCTTTTGGGAGTAATAAAATGTTATAAAATTGTTTGTGGTGGTGGTTACACAACTCTGTAAATATACTAAAAACCATTGAGTTGTACATTTTAAATGGGTGAATTGTATGGAATGTGAATTATATCTCAATAAAACTGTTATTTAAAAAAAAGTCACAAAATGCACAGGGAACATTGAGGAGGGTATGTACCTGAATTTGTTCCAGTGGAGACAAACCACCTTCCATCACTGAAGGAGAAGAGTCTAGTCTCTTATCCTGTCTACCCTTACTGCACACACAGCTTCTCTTTGGGGCTTTTTACAGTCTTGTTATGGTCAGTAGAAACGGTGAAGGCCTGGTTACAGCTTGCCCTTGTTTGCAATCAACAATAGACACGAATAATGTGACCATGGCTCAAGTCAGCCATACACATGAATTCTAGAAGTTTTGGACATGTGCTAGGAGCTGGCGGGGCTGACCAGCTAGAGATTCGGCTCCTTGGAGAGACAGTGGTTGGCCAAACTTGGGCTCCAGGGCCAAGATGTTGGTGAAGGCTGGAAAAATGTCTTCACCTGACCTGAGGGTGGAAGGTTGCTGTGGAAGGAACTCTGAGGGAAAAGAGAGTTCTCTGGCTCGGTCTGGACATATAGTCTGGGAATTTGTGAGAATCACAGCTTTTGAGCCCAATATTTCTCTAAATAACTTCTATTCTAGCACCCCTCTTCCATCTCACCACCCTTCCATCCCTAACCTCTAAGGGAAACTATACCAGGTTGGGGGGAGGGGAGCAGGGGAGCTGGAGGGGACTGTAAGTGACTGCACAAGTGGTAAGGTACAGCACCAGTACAAGAACATGAGACAGTTCTCCTTTGTCACTTAGTAACAACAGTCTGTGATGGTTACTTTTATATGTCAACTTGGCTGGGCCACATGCCAAGATATTTGGTTAAATATTATTCTGGATGTTTCCCTGAGGGTGTTTTTGGATGAGATTCACATTAAATCAGTGAACTTCAAATAAAGCAGATTGCCCTTCAAAATGAAAGTGAGCCTATCCTATCAGTTGAAGGCCTGAATAGAATGAAGGGCTGACCTTCCTGCAGCAAGAGGAATTCTGCTGGCAGAGGCCTTTGGACTTCATCTGCAATGTCAGCTCTTCCTGGTTTGCCAGAAGAATCTGTGGGCTCAAACTGCAACTGTCTCCTGAGTCTCTAGCCTGCTGGCCTTCCCTATCAGATTTTGGACTTGCCAAGCCTCTACAGTGGCATGAGCCAATTCCTTAAAATAAAACTTTTTCTCCATATATACACATTCTATTTGTTCCATTTCTCTGGAAAACCCTGACTAATACAGGCCATACTTCTCCCGCTTCAGGAATGACACCTTGGAACAGAATGGAAAGGAGACTGGATGACTGCAAACCAGGGACAGAAGCTACCGGAGTAGGAGCCGAGGCCTCCGTGCAGCGACTTAGTAAGCACAGTTGGTGGAGAGCCCTGTGAGAGAACGATGCCTTCAACTACAAAAGAGGGCTTGGGAGGTATCCATGGCTGGTGCAGCTTGGAGAAATGTGGGTACACTAAAATACGGAAGCAAGTCATGCCTGCCAAACCGGAGTCTTCATGTAGAAAGTGCTTCTTATAGGGAGGGTCAGGCCCAGGTGGGATCTCCAGGCTTGGAAGCAGTCATTTCAAATTTCTGTTCTTTGTGGACAAAGCTATTCAAATATTCATTAGGCAGGGGCAGCAACATTCAGTTTCTTGAGCAGCCTTCAGACGTTGGAAGCTGGCCTTTGAAGCTCTCCTAACGAATAACAAATAGCAATTCTTAAGTCCTCATGCACATGGGATAATGCTTGGCAGTCAACCAGGGCTTACACTCTGAAATAAATAATATCCACTTTGTCGCACTTCCACAATCTATAAACTTCCTTGAAATTTACAAACACGTGCATTCTCTGAAACAAGAGTCATGTATATAAAAAAGATGCAAGGAGGAAAGGGCCTTGATATTTAGGAGAAAAAGAGCTTTCTGTGAACAGAGTTACACAAGAGAAAGTATAGAGAAGGAAATGAGGAAGCAGAGGGCAAGGCAAAGGCCAAGCTCAACTGAAATAGGAAAATCAGCCAGAAAGCACATTGCTCGGTCTTTGAAGATGTTTCCTTCAGGTCCCACTTTGCTCCAAAGCCTAACTAAAGATGGGATGGCGAGTGCTCTCACCTGAGTCTCTGCAATACGCATTGTCCACACTGCTTCTTCGGCACATGGCATGGTTTTCTGGAATCATAACCATTTCTGTACAACTGTCCTGACTCCCCAGTTAAATTTAAAGGCAGACTTTTTTGGAGAACTAGTGTATCCTTAGTGTAAGAAATATGAACCAGACTAGGTTTTAAACACAAAATAAATTAATACAGGGGAGTCGGTGCTTATGAAATAGTTGAAAGTACTGAAGGAATAGGCATCCAGGCTGGTGCCTTCTGGAATGACTACCTTAAAACCATACAACTGACCCCTGCCCCACCAGGAGCTACAACCTATGCCCAAATTATGAGGGTGGGGATCAGGGAGCTCATAAACACATGGAAACTATTGAGCTCATGAACACACTGCAGGTGCTGTACTCGAGAAGTATAGAAGTTGAGTTCAGAAACCGCTGTTGCCAACAACATGAAGCTTGATTAAGCTGCCAAAGGGGGGGCGGAAAAAAAAGATGACCAATGACTCCACCTTCTGAAACTCACAATCAGTGACTTGCACATTCACAACTGTGAGGGAGACTGGGAGATGTAATTTTAAGCTTTCCAGCCTCTGAAACTCACAAAGGCACCCAGGAAGAGGTAGGAATGGAATCTCAATGATAATCAAATTCTGATACAAGTAAGTAGTGATTATAACTGGGCTGTTATCCTTGCCCTATTTCAGGGATAATCTTGTGATGGGCCTATTCAGCCCTACCCAAGATCAAGTGCAAGGCTTACTTTCCCTCCCCTAGCCTCCATGCCACTAGAGGTCCAGGGCCTCTCCTTCCTTCTCAAAGTCTTGTGAGCTTTCCAGAATGCTGCGAGGAGGAATGGTTCATGTGAAATAGAGAGCACAGAGACCCAACAATTTCTCTTGCCTGGCAGGCAATGGAGAGAGTGTGGCTGCTGTCAAGTGTAAGTCCTCACCAGACACCTGCCAGAAGGTAACTAGGATAGCCCTTTGGCACAGGCAAAGTATATGGTTTACTTAGATGCAGACTGGCACTCAAATCCAGTCCTCTCCTCCTGGCCCCACCACTTCTCTCTCATCACTTCCCTTCTATCTCCCTCATTCCTCAGCTTGGGGAATACTCTCCCACTCTGGGTAAGAAACTTTGCTTCTATGTCTGATGTTTTCTCCAAAATCTGTTGCCTATAAGTCTTTTGGCAAAATCTGTTGCCACTAAGGCGCCTAGAGCACTGGTTTTCAAATGTTACCTGCATCTGAATCACCTGGAGAGTTTGTTAAGACACAAACCACTGGGTCTCATCCTCAGAATTGCTGATTCAGTATATCTGGGGTGGGGCCCAAGAATTTGTCTTTCTAACAAGGACCTAGATGCTGCTGATGCTGCTGGTCTGAGGGCTGCACTTTGGGAACCTCTGGTCCAGGCTTTCAAAACTCCAAAATACTGTGCTTTCTGCTCTGAAGTCCCATTCCTTAGGTATGAGCAAAGAATGACTTATCTGTTCAAATGGGGAGATAGGGCAAGGAGAAACAAGAAATCTGGAAGACAAAAAAAAAAAAAAAAAATCAATGTTTCAAGAAATCAAAAATATTCCACCACTCAGTAATAATAATGTAACCCCTTTGTAACGTTTTTAACGTTTGGTAGAGTGGTGCTTAAGTACTTGAAAAACCTTCCTACTAGATGGTACAAAATAATTTTTCTTTTCCCCTTGAATCTTCCACTTATCCCTACGAAGTAGTTCTTGGAAGACAAAAAGGAACAAAGTCCTTCCACGTCTTCATGATCTTGTGTCATTCTGCATCCTCAGCCCACAGAACAGAGACCTTCAGAAGGAGCCCCCCAACACTGTGGGTACACTGAAGAGACCCTGTGGTAGGTGCCAGTCTCCTGGCCCGAGTTTTGAGGTGCACCATGCCTGTGGGGCTGCAGGGCCATTGTTTCCACTCAGGGCCTCCTTCCCTGTACGTGTCATTTCTGGGACATGCTTTTTGAAAATGAACTTAGTGGAAACTAATTATTTCACCCCCCAAATCCCACAAAATCCCAGCAAACCTTAAATCATGTAGGTTAAACGAACAAGGCTTGTTATTGTTGGCAGAAATAGTCTTATTCTGGCAGTAAACTTCTAAGAACATAATGAAAGTGCTTTTTAACATCCTGTTTTTCACTCCTTTTGTTTACTTTTGAGAATTTCTTCCCAAGCAAAGAGTCACACAACAAGATTTGAAAGTTGCCAGACTTTTATTTTATTGGTAGTTTTATTTGGTTCATTTTCTATGTTTCTGTGCATTTTTATCTGCTTTGAACCTTAACTCAGTTATTGAAATGACTATAAAGACTCTGAGAGTGGCCCAGGAACCAAATAGGGCTGGGTAACAGTCTCCTAGAGCAAAGTGAAAAGCTCTGAAAAGCTAATGGCAGGCTATCAAGGTCCTTCATGGTTCTCTGTCAGTGGATAGGTAAGCCTTGGACCTAGGAACCTGGATATCTGTGATAACTGGTCCTTGCTCTTCCTCCTGGACAAAACATTTCACATCGCTGTGCTTTTCTAGGAGTCTTCAAAAACATTCATTCCCCATTTCCCATGAAAGTCAGTCTGGTGCAGGGGTTAGGAGTGTGGACACTAGAAGTGGACAGCTTCATCCAGATCCTGTGCCTCTTCTTAGCTATATGATCTTGGGCAAAGTACTTGACCTCTCTGGCTCATTTTCCTTATCTATAAAATGAGGATGATAAAGCACTTACTTCATTGGGTCGTTGTGTGGACTGAATAAGTTAATACATATGAAGTACTTACTTAGAACAGGCTCTAGTGTGTAGTAAATGCTCAATTAAACTCACTGTTTTTATCGTGAACGTGCTCATCTTGTGGTGTAAATTAGATCACAATATGAGATTACAATTATGGACATCCTTTTGGCTTCCAGACTGGTTGGTAATGGACTCACAAAGTCCTGGTCCTTGCCAAAAGTTGTCCTGGTAGTTCTCCAGGACAATTTACTCCTTATCAGCAACACTTGTCATCCATTTTGTTAGGTCTCTACTGCTCCATGTCAGAGGTCAAAACACAGAGGCAGAAGTCATGGGTACAAGAAATCTAGCCTGCCATCAAAAGTTCTGCTCTCGAATGTGGCCTTCCTTGTTTCCAGCCTACTCAGTGTGGCCTGGGAGCTGTGAAAGCTCAGTCTTCCTCCTGCCATTAACTAGATGAGTGACATGGAACAAATTACTTCACTTCTCTGAGCTTCAGTTAAAAAAAAAAAATTAAAGGCTTGGGCCAGAAGCCTAAGCTGTGGGGCTTCCTAGATCCAGAATCTTCACCTGCCTCAGCTGATGGATGAAGGCACTCTGGTGATAAGTTTGATCATTGCCAACAAGCTATATCTACTGGCAGTGAAGCCAGTTGACAATGGAAGCATAGGACAAGCAGACACAACAATCAGTTTTCAAAGAATGGTGTCCAAGGCCTATTGGACACCATAGCTGAGATCCTGCACAGCCCAGAGGGCGCTCCACACAGCACACTGTGCATGGGAACAATGAAGAGGCAAAGTGAGTGTCAAGAATCCTGGGCCTGTGGTCAAGAGTGTGATATTGTGATTTATAATAAGAAACATACATTTTGTCTTAGCCTCCGTATCCCAACCTCCACCCTAGTCCTTCCAAAGAACTCCAAAAAACTTGGAATTTCCTAAGTGATGAGATAGATATAGGTGTCTTTTGTTATGTTAATGAGGTGACTTTCAGATCTCATTTAAGGATGGGTACTGGTTAGCAGGAAAACTGACCATTTAGTTAGAAGGTTGTAATTTCATTCCTGACCTAAGGAAAGGAGAAAGGGGTTGGAGATTGAGTTCAATCCCCAATAGCCAATGATTTAATCAAACAAGCTTAAGCATTGAAGCCTCCATCAAAAAGACTGGGTTCAGAAAGCTTCCTGGTTGGTGAACAGGTATAGATTTGAGGAGAATGGCACACTCAGAGGGGGCATGGGAGATCCTTGCCCTATGCCACATAGCTATTCCTGAGTTACATAATTTGGACAATAAAATGCTCCTCTGAGTGCTGTGAGCCACTCTAGTAAATTAATGAAATCCAAAGAGGGTGGTTGTTGGAACGTCCAATCCATAGCCAGTTGGTCAGAAGCACAAGTGACATCCTGTACTTGAGATGGCATCCAAAGTTGTGTGTGTATGTGCTGGGGAGCGAGGACAGGGTTATTCTGGTAGGACTGAGCCCTTAACCTAGGGGATCTGATGCTATCTCCAGGTAGATAGTGTCAGAATTGAGTTGAATTATAGGACATCAAGTTGGAGTCTGACAACTGCTTGGTGTTGTCAGACATTAAAACTGGGAGCAGAAATATACCTGGCATTAAAGAGATCTAAGTTCAAATTCTAGCTGTGCCGTTTACAATTTGGGTGACATTGAGCGAGTCACTTAACTTCTTCCAACATCGGTTTCTCCAAGTGTCGAAGTCATTATTAGATAAACTTAAGTAGTAAGACAGCTTCTGAGATAGACTAAGCTCTTAAGTTACTGTCATCATCATCTACATTTTAGTAGCATCAGCTGGTGGAAAGCGGGAGGTAGGGGGACTAACCTGGCCAGCCAGGCTGGCTCTAGAAAAGATAAGCAGATGGGCTCAGTAGATAAGGCAATCTAGAATCTGGTTCAGGCAGTTATCTTCAGGGAGCAAAGTAAACAAGGGGAATGACTGTGTCTACATTGTGGACCAGAGTCATTAAGGAGTCATGGCTCTTGAGCAATCAACTGCTTCCCAGCAGAGTCCCAGCCAGTGGGGGCTGTGGAGGTGTGGATAGGAAGGCATATAGCTGGTAAGAGCAAGACAGTAATCGAACCTCAGTGAAGGGGCAGCTAGCTCTTCAGTCCTAATGAGGGAAAGTGAAGCACAAGGGCAGTGTAATGACCTAGGTCACTGCAGGGTAGATGTCAGATAGAGGAAGGAAGGAGAGGAAAAGCTGTGAGTGGGAGATCTCGTGGGTTCTCAAAGCTCTGCTGGAGCCCAGGACATCATTACTGGCCCAACCAATCATGGCCGTCAGTGACTTCGGCACTTGGAGCACAGCTCCTAGCAAAGCAATCATCTGGTGTCCAGGGAACCGAGTGATCAGTACATGGGAATCTGAGGGACACAGGAGTAGGAGATCATTCCTCAACAGTGACAAGGGTCTAAGCTTGGAAGAAAAAGAATTTTCTCATCTGCCTAGGATGCAGAGTTTGTTCTTGGAAAAGAGAGCTCCAGGGTCTACTCAGTTTTTTAACAACTGCTGAAGCAAAACAAAATGAAAAGGTTAGAGTGAGAATAAATAAAATTACTTAGCCTGCAGATTTAGTGGAATTGCCCCAAATAGTTTACCAAATACAAAATATTTTAGGCTCAAATTGGAATTTTCTTTTTTAACTTAGAAGCAACCCCAAATACTCGGACCCTGTTATAAATTGTGTTACTGGAAATCTGGAAGTTTATACTTCATATTTCCTGTCGTTTTATTCCCTACTCATTTTTTTTGTAGTCATGTATGATTCATATGAGGGGGAAAAATCAGTATCTGGGATAGATGGCAGGTTTTCTAAAGAAGTATTCTCACCTGCTCATGAGATTTTTATTTACTTTAACACCTCTTTACGGTACAATTCAGAATATCTGTTGCTCCTCTACACATCACTGCATGATCTTGGCCTCAGCTTTGTTGAGCTTACTGAGTGTCCTCGTTTATGCTGTGAGCCAAGTGTCTCTATATAAGGCCCACTTCGGTTGTGTGCCAAAGGATTTCATCTACACCTCAACTTTGAAACAAATCCCCTAAAGGAATTAGCTCTATCTCCTTGCCAATGAAATTATTAAGAGCAGCAACAACCATTTCTTTTTATTTTTTCTAAGAGGAAATGCTTTAAAGAAGTCTCTGGTTTGAAAAATGGGAGAAGCTGGCTCATATCCTTATAGATCCTTTCTGTACAGTTTATAGACTTGGGTTTTTTGGTTGAGCTCATGGTCATCATCTAATAAGTAAAACATAGTAATTTATCATGCTTCTTATGGTATAACTATATCTGAAATATCTTCCAACTCCATCTGGCACAAAAATTTCAACTTAGGTACAAGATCTGAGAACATGGTTTGGGGACAAATGGGTAAAGATTACTTCTTTTGTGGATTTCATCAAAGTCTGTTTTAAAATTATTATGCTATTAAGCTGTTGTTTTTGGAGTGTTATGTGGGCTTAAAGTTTTATATAAATAAGTAACTAAAACTTGTATTTCTTTCTGCAGTCCATAGATTTAATTTTATTACCAATTAATGGAATACAAAATGTTCTTGGTAGTTATTTTGGCTTCAAGTTAGCTGTCTTCATAATCTGTATTAGGTTTAACTGGCCTAAAATCAGCTAGAAAAATTTATTGGTTTCACATTCGCTGAATTAGAAGCTTTTATAGAGGCCTATTCTGTTGGTAAATAATGTCTTGATCTCAACATTTTTATTAGTCCTACCTTTAGACTTTATAAAGAGATTCCTTTGATCTTATTAGAAATTATTTTGGTTAGGAAGTAAATATTGGTAGATTTGTTCTTGGTTATTGAGTTTTATTTGCAGATAATTAAAAAGTGGACTTGAAAGAAATGTTTTAAAAAGTTGAATAACGTAAATGTAAATTGTTTCCCGATGTCATCATAAAAACACGTTTAAAATAGCATTTCCAGACCAATGATGAGAGCTGTGTCACAACTCAGGGATGATCATTGATTTTATTATGTGTTTACACATATTATAAAGAGAATCCTAAATTGTCTGTATACTTGTATCTGTACCCAGCAGTCACAAAGTAATATTTTGGGCACCACAAATCTGAGAAATTTTTAAGATGTGGAATTATTGTAGAGATGCCAAGAAGAGGGAAAGAAAAAAGTGAACTGAAAAGTCCAGATAGTATCATTTCTTCCTGTTCAGTGTTGGTAAAATAGTAAAAAGAGATTTTTATTACATACAACTAAAAATGACCTATTAAAGTGTGGAAAAAGTGTTCCCTTGCATAGTCAAATGCTAGGCAGGAAAATATAAGGCCACCAGAAATTACTATAACAAGTTTCAGTAAAGGATTGCAGAACAATAAGGTCTTGTGAATCCCATATGGTTTATTCAAACAGTGTATAATTCAAAGCAATTGCTGCTCCCCAGGCAGGAATTTACTATTGCTACACTTGAAGGGAGGATAATGTGTCATTCCAAGGGGAAATCAGGTCTGGAAAGGGCCTCATGGTTGGAGAACCTCATATGTCCTCAAACAGTTTCAAAGTAGGCCAAGTAAAACAAAACAACTGAGAACCGCCCTGTGAAGTCAGTCTGCTTGAACTGAGCTGTATTTCCCTTGCTTCTCTCCTGCCTTTTGGTGGATGGCAAAATGTCCCCAGAGCAAGGAGGAAGC
The DNA here is from genome assembly GCF_000325575.1 of Pteropus alecto. NCBI lineage: Eukaryota > Metazoa > Chordata > Mammalia > Chiroptera > Pteropodidae > Pteropus > Pteropus alecto. The sequence continues at coordinate 8,814,536 of NW_006494608.1, read as the reverse complement.
GGGGAAGGCAGAGAAACTCAAGTCCTGGATAAACTATCACTTAAAAAGTGACTCCTTCGCCCCCTGGCAAGGGCTTATGAATACATTCCAGAGAACTCCATCTTCCCTGTATGAACTATATGTATTTTAAGTAATGGTGGTGGAGACAGAGCATCCTCCCTTGGCACAAAAACACTGGACAAGAAAGAGTCAGACATGAGTCATCCGCAAGAGGACGTGTGAATCATAACATGTTTTGAACACTTTTGGTCAACAATACTTCAGAGAACAATCCTCCAATTTTATGTTGTCATTTATGTGAAATTAAATGTGAATATCTTAAAATTTCACGATTTTTAAAAACTCAGCTTGGATTTCAGTGATCGATTGACCCTCGTTTCCAGGGACACCAACCTATGTCAGTTCCCCAAGCAACATATTGTGAGGTCATGCTTGGCGGCTAGTTTCTGTGAACCAGCTAATTAGGTAAATAAATAAATAATAGGGTTGATAAAACCCTTATGTAGAATCCATCTTAAATAGATTCATTTTTGACCTGAGAACCACCTGTTAGACGCTCAGGAAATTGATAAGAAAGACCCTTAGATGAGATATTTCAGCAGGTCTGGATTCAAATGATCTTTTCATGGTCTGGGATTCTGAGCTGCTGTTATATGTTGTAGCATGCACTTAGCATTAAAATGCTGCTATGGCAGAGGCATTTGTTGCTTACCAGATATTTATGTACTTCCCCATTGATTCCAATCCCTCTGTAGTTTGTTCTGTCCAACCACTGAGACAGAAGCGAACGTGTGTACCTTGTAGGCTGAAGCATAGAACAGGTGTGAATTCTCTATGCATTCTCTTCCTCTCCCCCCAGGATGGTGGAGGCCTAAGACTCCAGTGATACAGCTCCAAAAGTCAGAGACCTCTAACAACCAGGGTTCTTGAGCAGGATTTCCTTATTTCCATCTCCCACTAGACTGCCAACCTGCAACTGTCACATAATGAAAGTAAGAATAAACTCTTATTGTGTTAAGTCAGGATTCTGGGCTTAACTTGTTACTGTGGCTTACTCTAGGCTAATACAGCTGCTTTTCTAGATGTTTTTATAAAAAAGGAAACCATCTGGAAAAAGAATGAGCAACCTGAGTTATGCAGTCCTTGAACAAGCACTGAGGCTTTGTCAGATTGCCTTTGTCATGTGCCCCCTAAGTTATTCCACTCCATCAGTTGTCACTGTTCTTTCAGAGAGTGAAGGATGGAGTGATGAAGAGCCCTGGGCTGTTGGGGGTTGATATCTGACATTTCCCTTGTGATGGTTTCTTATTTACCAACCTCCTCTTGAGATTTTAGGCTTGCTAAACATAAGGTACAGATCAGTAAAATTATTCATTGTGGTTTTTATTTGAGTGAGATAGTTTCCGCTCCTAAGAAGGATCTTAACAAAACAGGAAGTTTTTCTTGGATCTAGAAATGGAACTCTTGCCTTCTAACATTAGTTTTTAGCAACTTCTGCAAATCTCTATTTTTCTACTTCCCTGTCAGAGGGTGGGGCAAGTAGAAGAAACTAGATAAATCCAGAAAATGCTAATTAGTACAGTAGTAGAGTTAGGGCTGATCTGGTTTGAAGGGGAGAAGTGAGTAAAATGGCATCCTGCCCAGGCCAGATCACATCCTCCAATTTGACTTTATCTCCTACCTCTCTTCACCTTGGACTTGGAAAAGAGGTGTGAAGGGCCAAGAAACACTATGACAGTTGGTAGCCACTCCTTGATAGTAACACTTGACATATGTATCCCAGCTAACATTCCTCAAAACATTTTGATATGCATAATCTATCAGCTTCCAAGAGGGAATACTTGATTCTTAAATCATAGGGATTGAGAAAACCATATGTAATTAATTTCCATTTTACAATAGAAAAATGGAAACACTAAGAATTTACTTGGTAGGGTCACAAAAGGGTCAATTAAGAGATGAAACTAAAATACAAATCTCCTGATTTCTATTTCCTTTCATCTGTATAACAGGTTAGATTAAAGTTCTCTCCCTACCCCACCTTATACAATAATATAGACCATTTATCAGCACCACCATCATGTAATGTAAATTGCCACCCTGAGATTCTGTTATGTCTTCATTTGTATTAGGCAAATCAGGAAAGACATCAAAATCTTAACATGATAATCGCTGGGGGATAGAGTCACATGATGCTACTTCTTAAGTTCTTACTGATCTGTATTTTGTATTTTTTCCCCCAACAATAAGCATGTATTACTTATGCTACATAAAAATAACAGAGGGGGTAAGACTGTCTCTAGTTTTCAACATTTTCTGTACATAAAGAATTCAGTGGGCTTCTAGCTTAGCACTTTGAAATAAATAGGTTTGAAGCAGAAAACCACCGGAAGGGAATTGTGGCAAAAACTGCTAGTTGTCCTCCAGTCTGCTATTCCTATATAATAAAATTTCTAGCTGGACATATGGTCACCAGTTTCCCAGCCTCCTTTGCAGCTAGATGTGGCCCAGTTGGAAGAAGTGATGTATGCAACATCTGGATTGTTGCCCTTGAAGGAGAACGCCTTCACTTTCTCCCTTTCTGCTGGAATGTAGATATAAGGGTTGGAGCTGGAGCAGCTATCTTGGACTGTAAAATGGAAGCCATGTATTGAGAAACTAGACCCTTAACACTGTTGAACTGCTACTATATTTTGGCATCTTTGTTAGTTGTTGAATCCATATCCTAAGTAATACCAGATCTAAACATTTAATAGAACAGTGCTCTGACTTCCTAACCCTGAAAAAAAAAGTGCTCTTTGGAAAGAATGTATAATTGAGTTACTCAACCTTTCTTTTGTTTCTGGGCACAAGGACCCAATTCTGCCTCAGTGATTAAGAATTCTTAATCTAGAACATGTTATATAATAGGGATAGTGAAGAAACTGCAGAAATTAATCTGGTATTTTCAGCAGGTCATGTATATACTTGGGCTCTTAGTTTCCAGCTCTTTCTGCCAAATGAGTCTTCTTGCCATCTAATCTCTCAGGCAATGTGGTTAATTACAAGCCATAATCTGCCACTTAGTATGAATTCAAACAAATTATTGAGAATTCTAGTTATTCATGTATTAACACACAGGATAAGATGACTAAGGAAAAACCATGGAGCAGCAACTTCCTAATAGAAATTCTGGACTTTTTGGATAGCTCTTAAGAACAAAATATTTGTTTACCTTCTGAGCTGAGTTGCTCATTGGCCAGATTCTTGGCATATACTCTAGTCTGTGGCCTTCCTGAGTTATGCTAAGCCCCCTTATAACCTATAACCAGAATGTCATATTTAAAGAGAATTAGGTGAAGCCCACCTAATTAGCAGCTCTGATTTATTCATGGAAATTTGCAACCTCATTCAGGTTCCTTCCAGATTAAAATAATGCCTAATTTAATGCTGGATATTCTTCATGGTTGTATCTGAGAATCCCTGACCACTTCTAAGGTTATGCTCTGATACAATAGCCAAGGTACTTTATATTAGTCCATTTTCCCTGTTTTTCAAATGAGGAATCTGAAGTCATGCAGCAGCATCAGTATTTATACTTTCCTGTCTGAGGTGAAAGCCCTGTTTTGTTTCCAGCCCTCACTGAGGTGAAAGCCTTGTTTTGTTTTCCAGTCCAGAGGCTGCAAAGGCAATTTGACAGCTTTCCAGCCCAGTCAGCATCTTCACTGAGCTTTATTTGCTGTAAACAGTTGTAAATTCCCAGAATCCCAGACACAACCATATAAAAATGTTAATTACTAAAAATGCCTCAGAAAACTCCATGTAAATGAACAGTGAATTGAAGTCTCACTGGAATTCTCTGCCTCTGGATCACCTCCACTAGCACAGATAACTGAGAATTGATAACTTTTTGTTAAAATACAGTCAATTTCTGACATCTGACTCCTGTCATTTTGTGAAATTTCTCAGTTATGAAGAAAATGGTTGATTCTACGCATTAAAGGCTACTTTTCAAATGTGAAACCTATTTTTCTAAGGGAGAAATTGAGACTCTTGTAAATAACGGAACTTCTCCAGGCCCCAAGTTTTGCTGAAATTCTTACAGAGGACACACATATAGGGAACTCTGTCGTTAGTATTTCTTGCTAAAAGTTCCAGAAACCATAGTTCCCGGTTAAATACCCTACTGGAACAGCGGGGTTCACCAAAAAAAAAAAAAAAAAAAAAATCCCACTGGGATGAAAGCAGCTCATTTAAGTTGTGGCCTTTCCATCTTCTGGGAGGCCCCACCCCCATGTCTTTGCTTGTGGCTTTGATCTATAATCTTCCACCCACTCAACCTTGGCATTCACTGGGATCCTACAATGAAGTTAAGATGTGAACCTGAAGGAAGCTTTTAAGGACAAGAGTGAGCTGCAGGTGGGGCTGGAGGGAGGGGAGGTGGGCGGGAGTTAAAGAGAGGAAAAGGAATTAGGAGACCCCATGCTTGGCAAAGTGAACACGTGTGTTGGGAAAGTCCCGCTGATGGAGGGACTGCTGAGCATGGTTTTGGCAGCCAAGACAGGGCCTTTGGTTCTGTGGCACAGCGTCCAGTGGGAGAGCTCACAGCCCAATGCGGTAAGCAGCATAGCCAGTGTGTGAATATCCTTCCCCTTTGTCAACATTTTTACATGCTTGCACAGCCAGATCTGAGTGTTCTCAGCTATAAAGCTTGGGCTTTGCAGTATTTCCTGCAGGGTAAATAGCAGCTGTAATCTCCTGCCAGAAAAGAACTTGCTGCCCCAGCTTGGAGGTTAAGTGGATGAGCATAAAAGTTTTTCTGAAAGAGAAAATGAGATACTCTGTGGATCAAACTTTAAAAACTGCAAGGTGCTAGGCCAATGTGAGTCATCATGGTTTTGATCATTATTATAGCAGGGCAGGATAGGTGGGCTTCCTTGAAAAGGAAGAAGCCTCAGAACTGCAGGCTTAGTTCCTGAAGGGAGTTGCGAGATTCCCTTTGCACCTTCTGAAGATTGCATCACTCAAATCTCCTTTTGCAAAGTGTTTCTGAGGCAGTATTGAGGCCATGGGCTCTAAAGGATGACACAGGTTGGAAGTCTGGCTCTGACAGTTATCGGGGTGACCTAGTACAATTTTATTCTCTGGTTAATAAGATAATACCCTCTATCTCCTGGATGTGGTTGTGTTAGATGTATGTAAAATAATTTAGCACAGCATCCAAGCACATAATAGAGGGTCAATAAATGGTTAGCTGGTAGCTCAATCTAATTTTGCACTGAGGCAGTGGAAGGGAAGGAGAAACTGACCTAACATAAGATACATAGAAAAAGCATGGAGACACTTACTATATATATAGAGCAACCAGACTCCAGAGACTCAGGAGTCAGAAGCACCCAATGCTTTCCTCAGGTAACTGGGTTCTTGGGGAGCCCATGAGCTAGTGATATTAAGTATCAAAGTCCATGTCTATCAATGCAGGATGGTCTCCTAGAATACCTGGAGAGGAAAGGTATCTCTTGGATTGTGTCAGAGGAAATAAATTTTAGCTGTGTAACCTAAGCAATGCTGGAATTAGATTAAGCTGGATGAGAACTCTGGAATCTCCTACTCACATTGATTTGTAAATCCTGATTCGCATGGGTTCCAGAGTCAATCACGCTGCTATTACACTTGTGATAAGACAAATATTATCTACAGCCCGTTGAGAAACTACTCTAATCTGGAAAAAATTGGAAGCTTCAGGCTTAAGAAAAAGAAGTTTGAATCCAAATCTTCAAATTTTTAGACTAATTATTTTCCCTATCATTTCGTGTCCTATTTTCTAAGACCTACCACGTAATCATTTACACTGAACGTTAAAATAAGACAAGCATTTCTTAACAGTGTGCAATTACAGGCACTGTGAAGGATGTAAAGAAATTTAATATGCTTCCAGACTTCAGAGTTGACATGAGCTGATTCAGTAAAATTGAACCAAATATTAGAATCATAGGCTTTTATTCCTTTTTTTCAGCTACTTTAACATTCTTCACATTCCCCAAAGAGCAAATTATGACAAGTCAAGATTGATTACTGTTTTCAACCATGTTTAGACTGCATCTATTTACATGTAAAAAAAAATAGCAATTACTGAGCTCTTACTATGTGAAGAGTATCCACACTGCATATTTTAGTTCATTTAGTCATAACAGGAACCCTATATAGTTCATATATTTATCCTCATTTTACAGATGAGGAAACTGAAGCCTAGAGATTAAGGAACTAATGCAAAGTCACAGCCAAGTGTCACAGCTAGGAAATAAGGGTAGGTACAGAGCAGGGTAAGTCTCTTTGGATGTCAGGAAGCAAGATCAATCACTTTGGGAAGGTGGACTGAAATATACATTTTATCTTCTTCCAGTTAAAGGCTCTGCAAGGATAAACTATGTTTTTGACATTAAAAAATAATACACTAGAGGGCGCAAATACACAAGCTGTGGCTTTAAAACTTTTGATAATGAAGTTCCTACAGTGGATTCAAGCCAAAGTGCCCTCCCCACAAAAATATGACACGATCTATGATAATTAAGAGGCTGTAGTTCTGTCCCCTCAATTAAAAAAAAGAACCTCATGCTTTATATAAAGCAATTCAGAATTAGTCTCTACTTGATACTGTTATTCAAACTGCCTTTCAGCTGGGTGTTTCTCTTTGCTCAGTCTGCGGAGAGAAAGGGTAGAGTAACCTGGTAAGGGTAGGGTAACCTGTATGAAAATAAATTTTAAAAAATGACACTGAGATATATTTTCTTTTAAATTTTATTTAGCAAAGGAAGACATGCATACATTTTTAAAAGGAAAAAACACATATCCAAAAGCGTAAAATGAAAAGGAACAAGACCTCATCCTCAACCTTAAATTCGAGAGACATTTCTTACTGGTAACTTCAGATTTCTAAATAATGTTTATGTTTCTATTTCTTGATTTATCAAACATTGTTTCTCCATGAAAACTGGAGTTAGTTAACAGATTATCCATCTCTTATAAGTCACAAATACACAAAATAATTTTTTTCCACTTTTACAAGAGCACTAGATCATTATTGTACAACATTTAAAAAGATGAAATTAACATTTTGATGCATATCCTTACGCACGTTTGTTTTACACTATATATTTTATTAAACTACATAATGCTCATTTAATATTCTCCCCTTTCTTTTTTAGTTTGTTTTTATTGTAGTATACCTTACATAAAAGCTAAACATTTTAAAGTATAAGGAACCTCCAGCTCTTCAACCGGTGTTGGGATAATTTCACTTCACAGTGAGAATTGTGGTGTTTGGCAGTATCATTGTTTCAGTGTGGGCCACTGAGACTAGTTAGTGTCTGAAGGGCCAAAGACTTAAGAGTCCTGCGGGGATTACAGAAAACAACCAAAACACGTTAACAACTCAGCCTGGAAAAGAAAAGTTCTAATTATTCCTCAACTTCTCAAGACTCAGTGGATCACGAATTCAGTCATATGTCTGGAGTTTGTCCAATTTTTGTGGAAGATAATCTCTTTTGCATATCATTCCCTTATAAATTATCACAAGCGCAGACAACTACAACAGTCATCAGTGCAACTAAAAACAAAAAAACCAAATCTACCATCTCTCTTGCTCTTTTTATAAAACCTGTCTCTGCTTCCTATCTGCACCTAGTTCCAAAGGGTGGAGGCAAGAATTTGGGAAGCATTATGGCCTGTCAAGTAGCAACCTAAAATGAACCCGGGAAAAGGCTAGTCTCTCTCTTCATTCCTTGTGAAAGTCACACGAAACCAAGGCTTGTCCACCATCACAACAGAATATTTAGTGTCCATCCAGTACAAAGCTCTGCAAAAAGGGGCAAGTCGAGTTGAATAAAAACAGAACTTCCTTTGGAATCAGGAGCCTGGGAGATGGCAAACATGCTCAGAGACATCAAACACCAGCTCTTTTAGGTGGGAGGCCATTCTCACCGGGACAGAGAATCAAAAACTTTCCATACCTAACGAACTAGTATGGCATTGAGCGAATAGGTGCTCGATAAGTCAACATAGCTTTCCCTTATTTTTACTTATCATTAATGCCAGATACTATTCTGCCAGGTATTTTTCTAAGGGCTTTGAATACATTACCTCATTTGATCCACTAACAAAGTAAGAGGCTTAAGAGATTAACTTTTTCAATCCGGACACAGCTGGTAAGGGGTGGAGGCGTCAGGATTCAAATACAGGTCAGTCCCATGGCAGGTCATCGTTGCTCCTGCCTCCCCTAGCCGACCATCATGAATACTCAATAGTCATTTCCTCTCGGCACACAGGACAATGGACATACTTGCCGATACCAGCATTTCCGGAAGATCTGGAAGATGGCGGCTGCGCCAGACTCCCAGTCTGAGTAGTGCGTCACCGCCGGGGGAAGCTGTACGTGGCATTATACCGCCTTTGGAGAAAAAGAGGCGCGCGGATGGGACAAAAGGGAATTAAGACTTCTAGATACCCAAAACACTAAAGCCCTGGGACCCAAGGATCCGCTGGGCAGAAGCGGGCCCGGCAGAGGGCGTCCTGTGCCGCCCAGGCGCTCAGCCGCAGAGGAAGTGCGTTTCTGGAGCTCCTCCGAGATGATGCAGCCAGAGCGGCAGCTTCTACGACGCAAATGACAGGCATCTGTGTGTGCCTGTCTGTGCCCTCCTCTGACGCTGTTGTAGTCCCTGACTTGGCCCTAAAGACTTCCGGCCTCTGAGGTGGCGAGAACCGTTTTCAGGTGCCGGCCGCCGGATAAGGCGCGGATGGATTTATCCCGCCTGCCCCTCCCTGCCGGGAAGGTGACGCCGGAGACGGACGGGGATACGCCCTTCACCGCGCAGGATATCCAACCGCCCAGACATAAACGCCAGGCCCCGACTTGCTCGCGCCAGCAGCCAAGCCACGAGTTTGCATCTGCTGCGCAGCCAGCCAACAGTTCGTTTTTCTAGACAGGGAGCTAACGTTAGGACGACTTGGTAAAGTTCACGAGGGCAAAACACCACCGTACCGTAAGAGCGAGGGAGCTCACAATGAAGTTTCTCAAGTGTAAAGTGGCTGGTATGCTCTTAAAGGGACCTTGGGTGTGTCGCAGTTGTGATAAACCAGTTTTATATATAATCATATAAAAGGCCTATTTCCACAAAAGGGTTATGGAATCTCTCTTGGTCAAGCTGTTTGAAGGCCGAAGTTCTCTTAAATATTTCTTACTAAAATAAAATTCCTCTTTGTGGCTTCTCACCCTCAGCCACTTTTAAGAGAACTAGTTTTTCTGTCAGCTGAGAAAAGTTCATTCTAGCTGGAAGCTAGAACACAACATACCCCCAACTCGAACAGGGTGCTGGAATACCACTAGTTAGAGGCCTCATTTAGCCTTCCTTCAGAATTTTAACATCTGGCAAGGGATTCCTAACTAGGAATCCGCTGACAGAACTGACTTGTGTGTATAGTTACACATTTAAAACATTCTGACAAAGGATTTGTAGACTTTGTGTCTGTCAAAAGGTACATGGCACAAAACTAGTTAAGAATCTCCACGTATTGAGGGGTGAAGGAAGCATTTCTAGAAGTTTTATTTAAGGTGACTTAAGCTTTTCAAGCCTGAAACAATTTTGCTTGGCCAGTAAAGTGTGTCCCAGGAAAAGGTACATTCATGAGAAGCACTCCTACTTCAAAGGGCTATTCCAGAAATTAGGCTGTCATGTTACCTGTCCATATTTTCCATCTTCAATTGGGAATGAGATGTTAATTCTTTAAGCTGCAAATAATTTGGTTTCATAAAATCATGAGAAAAGGAAGGATTCTGACCAAGTACTACCTTAATCCATACTTAGGGAATGTTTTAAAGCTGTATTTTTTATGTACAAAGAATCTGGTTTTTGCACCTGGACCCCTCAATTAGTTCCCAATTGTGGCTGGGTTCACAGGACACTAATGTAACTTGTTAAAAAAAAAAAAAAAAGCCTATCAACAAATGGTCACTTGGGTAGCAGTGTTTTAAAAACCTTTAAGCAAATAGATAACTTCCTTTTGGATAAAATTTGTTAATCTCTTTAACTCATTTTACCAGGTGAGACCCCCTCCCCTCACAGTCAATCTTTGAAAGTGGCACAATTAAATCTTTTTGTTTTCAACCATGTAGTTTTCCTGCTCAACAGGAATAGAGAGGGACTATCAAATCTCAGATGTGATGCAGTTTTTCTGTGTGAAGCTCAAAATAATTTTCTCCCCTTCCTTTGCCCTGTAAATTCATAGCTCCCTAAAAAAAAAAAATCTGTGATTGCTCACTTTCTTTACAACTATTCATGCTATGCCCTATATATGCATTGCTAAAAGCTTGTTAAAAAATTGATCTGGGTTTCATAATATCTCAAATATTATATCATTTCTCATAATTATATTTTAAAAGCAGAGACAATCTCACTGTAGTTGCAATGCTGCAAAAAAAAAAAAAAGGAACATTAATTTGACTATAGTTACCTTTTCAAAAAACATATAGGACTGATTTGATTCTGACTTGGTAGTTTGTCAAGAATCTGCACTCTCAACAGGCACCATAAGTAATTCTGATCCAGGTTGATCCAGAATCTACATTTTAAGAACCACTGGCGTAGAGACAAATACATCAAGCTTTCTTTGGTTGGTCCCAGGTTATCCTGGCAACGTGAAGATTTTGTCTTAGAATCAGATGGAAAATACCTATGGACGCATGACAGCCACCAAACTGAATAATCTGTGCAAAAGTGTAAATTCACTTTGGAATTCAAATTCTATTGTATTATAAAGGAGCAATATAATCAAATGAAATGTGCTGGATGGAGAAAAACCTGTTTTATAAATGATTTATTAAAGGCATTCAGGCTCAGAGATAATGTATTCCAAGTTTAAGTTCTCCATATTTATAAATAAAACTTACAATTCTTTATTACCTTGGTTAATACTAAGGGCCTAGGTTGAGGGAAAAGTGCTGGAGATGGCAAACAGAACCTTTACAGGCCCAGGACCTGAATCAAGTTATAAAAAAAGACCGTCTTGCAGTCACACTTTGCCCAAATACCTGGTCAAATTTGTTGGCTAAATCTAGTGAGATGGTCCCCCCCCCAAAGACATTAGAGAGAGGTTCTGTTTCATCTACAGCTATGTTTCTCTACGACAAGCAGGTACAGTTCTTGTTATCAGTCCTATACCCACTGAGACCTTGCACCAAGGATCAGTGCCACGTGGTAGAACATAGAATCTCGTATTTGCTAGTTCTTAACAAGGATAAGAATATACTTGCCAAATTTGTATATTGCCCACAACTGCTAAACTGCTCTGCATAGGAAAGAAGACTTAACCCATTTCCCATTTATAAAGAGTGTGGCTTGCTGCTAGCGTTAATTTTACATAAACACCCTTTGAGGCTGAAGCAAATCTGGTTTTCAATATGAAAATATAAAAACTATTCTTGGAGTTATTTCTAAACAGAACTTGTTTCTAATCCTACTTAAAAGATAACTGGATTTCGTAAACAAAATAAGGTATTTCTGCAATTTCAACACCCCACTCAGTTCTTGCTTGCGAAATTGTAAACTACACATCACTTATTAATGCTCCAATAAGTAAATTCTTTTTGGGAAATGTGATTACGTACACAGCCTTGTTTTAAATTTTGGCATGAGTTCTGCCCAAGAAAGGCAGCTACATATGGAATGTACATGTACTGATGACCAATTTTAAAGTCTAATATAGCTTTGATAATTGCTTTTATTGCATTTGATCAAACTTTATTAGTAGTCAAATAAAAAAGTATTCAGTTAATTTGATTTCATTGCATTAAAACTTTCAATTTAGTAGTGCCATCTTTGAAGGTTAAGTTCTCCGGTGACAAGCCAAATAATCTCTCCATTTATTAATGTCACTTATCCCATTATTTTTAAAATACTGATTATGATATATGCCTTGGCTCACAATTTAACCTATTAGTTTTTCTTTAAATTTGCCAACGTGATACTTAAGAGGCTGTTGTGCAGCTACTACGTAGCACTCAGCAGGTAAGAGATTAAAACTACTAGAGATGTACTAAATCAAACGTGTATATTTGCCAATTGCTGTGATGTACCTTTTTAAATTACATTTTCTTCCTACACATTCATCACTAAAATATGGGCATAAGACCCTATACTGATAGTTTAAATATAGCAAAAACATTTTTTACACAGCATTATAAATTTATTTTAATGACATATTACTCCATCTACTGGCTGTGACATGGTGATATAATCTGCCTATTCCTTAGCCAGTTCTTAATTGTACTCTGACATCCTGGCTAAGTTGGCTTCCCTCTTTTCTATATACTGACTTAATCCCTTGATGACCAGTTGGCTCTCTGGCTTACTAGTTGCCATTCTAGCATTGTTTTTAGAAGTCTTATGTTCAAAATATTTCTCCCTTACTCTAGTCCAAGAATCGCCCCCCCCCTTTTTCCTTGTATGGGGCCACACAAGAAATATTTTAGGCTTTTCAGACCAAACAGTCTTAGTCACATTGGGCCCCCCGCCTACCCAACAACCCTTTATTAATGTAAAAAACATTCTTAACTCCCAGGCTATAAAACACAGGCTGTTTGTTGGTGGTTTGTCCATTCCCATTCTAGTCTTTAATGGAAAAAAAAGGGTATCGAAAGCTCAACTGAGTATGTGCACATACAACGATAGTAACTTAAAAAGTGCTGGCTAGATATTCTACTTGGTCTTCCCCATAATGCATTTTAGCACCTCAAAGTATCACTAAGTACTTCTTTTTTGACCAATTAATACAGCAAGTATTTTATACTCATACTACACCCTTGGTGAAAAAAAACTAAATTATAAACTGAGATTTACATTTACTGCAGCATTGGTACAACAGTCATATACTTATGTGCATAATTTTATAGTTCTACATGTAATATCTTACATCTCAAATAGCTCCTAAAACTTGCCCCTGTAATTCCAGTAGCTAATATAATGGAAATTACTGATCTTTTATGAAAATATTCCCACATTTTAAAAATAACGCTTGAAAAAATAACATCAAGGCTAAGTTTCTCAGCTTTTTACTTGGTTAGTCTGCTTATAGAATGAGCTATATGTCCAAATTACCTATGCTGTTTGCCACCTATCTACCTAGTTCATTTTACTCGTTTAATTTAATTTAATTTTTTTTTTATGGTGACATTGATTAACAAATCCAGTAAGTTTCAGCTGTACACTTTAAGAGTAAGGCATAAATATGTTTACACTGTGTTCATCTCCCATAGTGATTTCTTTCTATCACCCACCATATTTGATCCTTTACCCCGTCTACCTCCCTTCTCCCCCCTCATTTTACCTGTTTTGTGGGACAAAATCAATTTAAGATATTGTATTCATCTGATCTCCGAAGCTAAGCAGGGTCAGGACTGATTAGTACTTGGATGGGAGACCACCCAAGACGACCAGGTGCTGTAAGCGTAAATAAAATAAAAAATAAGGGACTGTAAACTGACAAGGTCCTTGCAATCTGTGAGGTCGACCAAGGGTTGTCCGTTAAAAAAAAAAAAAACCAAAAAACTGTACTCAGTTCTAGGTGCCTAGAGGTAAAAAAAAAAAAGAAAAAGAAAAAAGAAAAACAGCTGTCCAAATAAGCTGGCCCAGAATCACTGTGGCTATTTAAACAGGTCAGATGGATGCATACAGAGAGGTATATGAGAGTTTTAGACTAATCCTAAATTCTGTCATGTTAAGCTTACACTGAATGGATCGACTGACCACTGTTGATGGCCACAGATACACCTACTTTTTTAAGATTGACAGTGTTCGAGAGGGATTTTAATGGGGTGTTGTTCATGTATTCGGCTCTTATATAAACTCTGGCTCTAGGAATAGTGATACTTGAGTCTCTGGAGGCAATAAAATCAAATGATAACAAGGAATGAAGGCCAAATCCTTCTCTTTAACACCTGTAACTCCATCCTTATCTCTGCCCTTGGGTGCTTATATACCTTACTACTTGTAACTGAAGCCATAAATTCCCACTGCCTCTTTGAATAGTAAGAATGATTAACACAATGGTGTTGAAAAGATTAAATGCTACACTTCATTTGTCCTTACAGCTATAAATTTATCAGGCAGGGGGAATTAAGATATAGTCATCTTAAAAAAAATTTCTTCCTACCTCACACAATTCTCTATCTTATCCATATAATCTTAAATGCAATTGTGTTATCTTTGTGCCTTTCAGGTTATAATTCCACAACTGATGACCAAACTAGTGCACTACTTTGGTTTCCAATATGGAGCAACTCTAAAACCATTAAGTGATGGTAACATAGGAATAACTATGACAAGGTAGTCAAATGCCTCATCCTCTCAATAATGACGCCTATGAATCTAAGAACAAGATTTCCACTGTCCCTACCCAGTATACAGTGAAACGGCAACTAGGTTGGAACTAACAGCATGGGAAGACCTGGTTGAGCTTAACTTTGATCTTGGGGAAATTAAATTGTACTTTTTTTATTCATTAATTATCTGGATAATACAGTGACCATGGTGGCAGTTACTCAAATTAAAAGATCTCTCTCAGTATTCTCAGAAACAATCACACACACACCCATACAAAATCAGTTTATTACCAGCTTGACGAAAGAAGTGGTTTTTTTTGTACTGAATTTACTTTTTTCATATGTATCTTCACATTCTTTGATTATATTATTGACTTGCTTAACTAATTTGTAGTTCTTTATATTTAGCTTTTATAAATAACTTAAAAATCAAAAGAATGCTTGTTTACCAATCATAGGTGTGAACTTCAAGCAGGGATCAACACTTGATTTTTAATGTTTTGCCGGATTATATATTTGTATTAACTTTTCGAAAATTACAGTTGACATTCAATATAGTAGTTTCAGGGATACAGCAGTGGTTAGACATATAAATTACAAGGTGATCTCTCTGTTAAGACACTAACTTTATTAATAAGCAAATTGATGTCTCTCAGGCTGAAGGCACAAGTAACCAAGTTGAGAGAGGTTTGTTAAAATCACCCAATTCTGAAGAAAATACTTCTATCTTTTTGGCCAGTACATTATCTCCTAGGAAGTTAACTATATAAAAAAATTAACTATATTCGTAAAGTTGCCTGATAAACCTGTTACCAAAACATACAAGTGGAATTATGAGAATACTGTACTTACTGACATTAAGGCTGGAATCCTTTGAAGTGGATCCTTTAAGTCCTAGCTCATGACGTCTAAATTTCTTAAGATCTACCACTCTTAAATTACTAACGTTAAATGAAGTGATTCCTTCTGAGTTGCACTACTGGGATTTAAAGTTACTGGTTTCACCTTTAAACTTAATTAAAAGATCACATTGTCTAAATATCTGAGAATTATTATTTGTAAAAGCAGTAGGGTGAAAAAAAGGAGGATGAAACATCACTATGTTAAAAATAACAGCTGATACCATTTTAAGATGCTCATATATGTTAGAAGTGGGAAGTTGTTTAGAAATGACCCATAACCCTAGGCTTCTTTTTCACAATAAACACCCCTAAAAAAAGATAGGTTCACAGGCTAACGAGACTTGACCCCTATCTACTGCAGAAGAGTTCAGTCCATCAGAATATTCTAAATTTCTTAGAAAACTATGTTGCTGTTCTAATGAAATCTCCAAGAAATGTTAAGAAATGGTTCATGGTAATAGTACCTAAAAGCTTCTCAGGTTGAAGAAGTCTTTGCAATGTAGCTCTATACAACAGACATAGCAAAATGCTTCATTTCATATATGTTTTTCAAAGTAGCATTTGCATGAAAAGTACCTGAGGATAAAGTTTGTCAAAAATGCAGATTCCATGAAATCTTAGATGTCATACTAAGTGGTTTATCATATGGTTCTTCAGGAATTGCTGCATTCTAAAAAACTTATGAATCATGATAGCTAACATCTTGTTTTGGAGAACTCTGGGTGTGGAGTCCAGGAGTGCACAGTTTAATAAGCTTCCCAGATAATTATGGTGATCAAACTGGCTTGGGAACCACTGAAAACTAATTTTTTTAAAGTGGATTTTACTTGGTTGTCATGACCCATAACCCTAGGCGTAAGAATTTGTCTTCAATGAAAATTTGAGTGGTTAATTGACTGTGCTATGGGAGGGACTGGCTAGCACATTAATGGATTCAATTTTACAAAAATGGATATTAACAAAATAATCTGCTTATAAACCATTGAAAATTGAAGCTAAATAACTTTCCATGCAAAGAGAAACATATTTTGGGATGCACACCTGTTTAGTCCCTAGGATTGTTGCTGCATATTGGTAAGCATGTATGGATCTCCTCCCATACCTGTGGGACCAGAGCTCCTCTTTTGAAATGAGATGCCAGCATCCAGCATCTGTTAATAGGGTTGTTGAACTGTTTAGAAAAGTTTGCTATGGGAAATTTCTCTTCTCTGATGTAATTACATTAAAGTATCTTTATAGTTATCTATTATTATTATGCACTGGAAAGGCAAGTTAAACCTGAAAAATGAGAACTTACAACCAAACACCAGAAGGTGGATAGGAATTTTCAATTTGCCTAAAACAATTTAACACTTTTTTTGAGAGGCGGCTTTTATCTACAATTGACAGAAAAAGTATATTTCACTGGGGATTGTTAAGTCTTTCAAGATATATTTCACTGGGGATTGTTAAGTCTTTCAAGATAATTGTGATGGATGAAATCTTAGATGTCCAGTTATTTTCTTGATTTTTTTTCTAGAATAAGGATGGCTTTGCTCTTGTGCACACATCATTACCAATTTTAGGTTCCCTAATTTTTAACTACAAAAATACATCTCTAACCCTCTTTCCTTCTCTTCACAATTTACGCTTCATAGCTATTTTGCATATTTATACTTACACCAAAGAGAGAAGAGACCTAATTAATCAAAACATTTACTTGAATACTATGTCCTAGGTGTGAATACAAGCACTACACATTTATCTGAGAGAAACAAGACAAGTTAAACACTGACATTCAAGGGCTCACACTGTAGCAGGGAGAGGAGATTCTATATAATTATAAACTGCAATAAGTGCTATAACAGCTGGAGTACAAGGTACATGGAATTATAAAGAACAATGGACTTTAATTGAAGGATGCATTCACAAGGGAGAGAGGGGATATTCCACATGCACGCACACAAGCGTACACACTCATCATTTATTTGGCAAATATTCAGGCAACTGACTACTCTATGCCAGGCCTGTACCAAAGTAGAGGCAATGACAATGACGAAGAGAGGTGGACCAAGAAATAAAAAGAACATTACTTAAAGACATAACAGACCAGGGTGTTAAAGGAGTGAGGTTGATTCCCAGGTTTCTGACAAGTTGAGACCATACTATTTTTAGTTTGTATCTCACTTTTAGTTTACCTACAAGCATTTTCCCGTATCAGTACAAACTAGAACATCTCTGAAAAAACTGCTTTCTAGTAAGTCTACAACCCAAAGAACCTTGACGCATTCTATGAAAACACACACAATATACAAAAGCCCCACAAAATTGAAATCCTATTTTCATATGTTACCATTGCTTTGTAGTATGTAATGCTTTGAAATAGTTCTTTGAAAATATAATAGCTGTATTTATGGACTTGACTATGTCCTTTTCTCTTAATAACTATTTTAAAACCAAGTGTGAGTGTTGCTATTTAGCGAAAACTGACAAGTGTATTGGTTTCTGTATTTCTTAATGTTTGATTCATTCAAGAAATCCCAAGGTCTGAGAACCAACGGATTTGATTAGCTCTGAAGTCCTGCCAACTCTTTTTTTAGTTTGCCTCTCATATATACTGGATTGCTACATTCTACCAAAAAAACCCCAGAAACGCTAATTATTTTGCTTTGTTGATTCATATCCTAGACGTCTATATGGACATGCATTGTTTCATTTGTCCTAAATCCCTGAAGTTATCCTATCTTCAAACAATGGCTCTGTATTCCAGAGATACAGAATGTGAGCTTTCCCCATAACTATTCTGTTATAAAGCCTCTTTATAAGACACGAGACCTAGATTATGAAGCAGAAACCCATGATTTAGAAGGAACAAATCTAACCTGCTTGTTGCAAAGCTATCTAGTTGCTGACTGCTACTAATATATAAGGGAGTTACCCATGCACCTTTACAAAGGCTGTTTTTTATAATTAACAATCACCCTGTTCTTATAAGCACACCTTTCTTCCAAGCAGCTCAAAGCCTGGTACAGTGTCTCCTTGATGTGGTAATAACAGAATGAGCAAGTAAGGAAATAAATTTTGCCGAAGAGAGCGAGCACAAATAACCAAATTCTCCTTTCAAATTCATAACTTTAAGTCTAAATAGCCTATGTCAAAACTCTGCCTACTTCTTTAAACAGGGCCAGTACCTACATTTACCTTCATATGAACATTCTAGAGCCCCAAGTTTTAAAAAGTTCCCTGGTCTGGCTATAATTTTTGAGTTCTAAAACACCAAGATTTATGACTATTAAAGAAAGCCTTTTCATTAAGAATTCCTTTCAAAAAACTAAAACTCCATATATGAATGCTTAGCTCTTCTCTTCCCATCTCCCCAAGCCTTACTCCATGTCTTGACTTTGCAATCTGGTTCCTTCACTTTACTTTCCTGATTTATATTTTAGAATATTTTCATTTTCATGCAAGTCATAGTTATTTCATAAAAACACATGGCAAGGAAAAATTTTATTTACAAATATAAAATTTATTCGAGAACATGACTTCTTTCACTATTTTAAAAATGGAAGACATAACCTAAGTATTGGTTTTCTTGGTAGAACACGTGAGAGCAAGGGCCGGTGAGAGGAGGGGGGAGTTTACACGTGAAAAACCAAGCAGCTGCTGCTGCTCCTCCACAAGCATTTGATTTTTACTGAGCACCTGTACAGACAACAATGAGTTTAATCTTTTTTAAAAAATTGATTATACTTTGATCTAGGCCTCCAATTAAATTTTCTCGGAGTTTAGTTCTTAAACTTGAACGTAATTTGTTAATTCTCATTTAGTGGACAAAAATACGTAGAAATAGCTATTAAGCTGTTTGTAGCTATTCAGGTCTCATAATGATTTTGGTTTTCATTACATAAACCTCACTCTTACTTTCAATGTTTTCTGTTTTGTTTTTAATTTCAGAGACTATTTGTATCTACAGCTATGAATTAGGAAGTAATCTACTACTAAGAGCAATTTAAGATCTGTTTTTGTAGCTCAATATGAAGAAAGTTTAAGAAAGTCTTAATTTTCCTCTCAATTTAACTATGTTAACTCTTGGTCATCTTTGGAGACTAGGAGCTTTAAATATACCAAAGTTATAAATCATCAGTTATAATAAAACTCATTCTTGCCTCCAGAGCTAAGGACCAATTTAGAACACTTTGATACATGTGTATTTGTAGAAGGGTATACGTTGTTGTATTAACCGCAGAAACTGGAAGTTATTGATGGAGAGAGACGTCTGTAGAGTGTAAGGGTGAAAAAAAGGGGTAGGGCAGTTAAGAGTGGGAACCAAAACTTAGGTGTCTACTGTTAATGATCACCCAGGAAAGCAAGACAGGATATATAAAGTATTAAAAACAAAAATGAATAACAATGTATTTAGTGACTGGATTCATATAAAAATGGAGGAAAAAGATCAAATTCGATTGCACCTAGGAAAATAAAGTACTTATATCCTAGTTACCTTGATGGTTCTCAATGTCCTGATTTATAAAAAGGACTAAATCAAAAGTCTCTTTTAACACTAAAAACGAGTTTGTGTAATATATACCATAAGGCAAAGATAATGTAAATTCAGCTAACAAAGTAAAAATGGTATTCATTCTTAGCTGGTTCTGATGTTTTAGCTATCTGTAGATGTTTAAAATGAATTTGATGTCTAAATGATATCCCTAAATTAAAATATATCCCTAAATCATACAAACAAGCAAGTTTTAAACACACAATACAAAGCATATACAAACCAGACACCTGTACCATATTTGGTGACAATTACATGCTCAAACAAGGGCTTACACATTTTTGTATGTAAAAAAAAAAAAAATCTTTAAAAAAATTCACTGTGAAACTTGTAGTTTCAGACAGGCTTCTTTTGTAAAGTAGAAAACTACCATAAGGTTGATCAAATGATGGATAGGGGATGCAGGTAAGAGCTTTTGTAACTTAAAAGCAATAAATCAAACATTCATGGCTGATAGAACTAAAGTGATCAAAATGTGTAACACGGGAATTTCCTAGTAAGAAACATTCTTAAAAATCTAGCCATGTACATATCTATGGCCATGCCACCCTCGACACTCCTGATCTCGTCTGATCTCAGAAGCTAGGGTCGGGCCTGAGTAGTACTTGGATGGGAGACCACGTAGGAATATCGGGTGTTGTAGGCTTAAAAAAAAAAAATATCTAGCCATGTACAGAATTTTATATACATAAAGAAAAGACAGTGACAGCATACTATTTTTCCACTTTAAATTCAATGTTATAACTTAATTAGGTGTCATATAAGTTACTTCTGCTTTCTAATGGGTGTACTCCCAGATCTACAAATGGATGAGATATATGAATAACCAGTTCTTCTGAAATATACACTATAAAATGGGAGAGAACATGAAAATCACCTGGGAATTATAATAAGAAATTTCTATATATGACTGTTTTCAAGTCACAATCACTACAACTTTCTTATATCGGTGGTTTTATTATGGCCAGATGGTTTTAATATTAACGTCTTGGTCATGAAAGGGTAACATATATGCGTTATATAATTTGATTGTTATGATTTCTGCTGATTGCCAAATGTCCAAAAGTTGGCCTAAAGCCATAAAAAAAAAATGCATTTTGCATGGACATATGAATTTAAGATGCAGTAACATGAACAAAAACAACTACCCAAAATTTGTAGCACTTTAACAAAAGGTTTTTTGGCCCTAGAATTGTAATAGAGAAATCAAGTGTCAAGATATATTTCTTAATGCAGGAGCAAAATTAAAGTTCTGGCTTTTGCTAAATATAGGTATAAACAAAGGGTGCCTGTCCTACATGGATTCTCAGCATAAAACTTAAAATGCTAGAACTCTCTTAAATTCATGGTTAATAGCAACAGCTATCAATTACTCATCATCTCATGCTGTCAGAAAGTAAGGTACACATTTGCAGATAATTGACAATTCACAGATGACGGAACAGATGAAGTCAATCAAGATCATGTATACTGTGACAGGTGAGCATAACTGGTAAAATCTGACACAAGAGCTCATGCATGCTCTCATTCCCTCTCTATGTAAAACCAGAAATGTGATAAATCATTTTTTAAAAAAATAATCCTAATTCCATCTAAAATTGATATATAGGAGATCTGTAACCTAGCATACTCAAAAGTTTTTACTAACTGTTCAATTTTAAATTTATAATTAGTGAGCAGTTATCTGGGTTGCAAGCCTACTCTGAGACTTAAACCAGTCATTTCCCTCAAAATAAAAGAGTACAAAAGAACAATGAAATGGCTTGAGCTTCACTGGGAAAAGGACTTGAAATTTTAAAAAAGAATGAAATTATCTGGGTCCAATTCATCCTCTTTTCCAGTTTCATCAATGTACTCATGCAAGCCTAGTCAAACTGATTTATTTAAATCATTCTTTTCCTGTTCTGTGCCTTTGCACATAAAGCCATGCTGCCTATAAATATTTTGTACTTCACTGTCCTTACCCCCTCCTTCACTACTGAAATCCACAAATATTTTTCCTCCTAAATTTAAAAATTTGATTCTTCTGTGAAACACATTACCCATGAACTGGCAT
>NW_006494608.1:8747087-8792681 GCF_000325575.1 Pteropus alecto | reverse complement strand
TTGAATAATTATAGTACATACCCATATTAATCCTAAACTACATTATAAATTAACAGAGTACAGACCAGTTTTAGCTTGCTCAACGACAGGTACAAATAGGAGGGAAGAGGACACGATGGACAGAAACTAGATTTGAGGGACAACAGTGGCAAAACCCAGTTTTATAATATGATGATAGATTACAGTGGTCCCCAACCATTTGGCACCAGGGACCAGTGCTCCTATGAGAACTTAATGCCTGATACTCTGAGGTGGAGCTGAGATGGCGATCCTGCAAACACAGATGAAGCTTTGCTTGCTCACTTCCTGCTCTGTGACCTGGTTCCTAACAGGCCACTAACAGGTACTGGTCCCTGTCCTAGGGGATGGGGACCCCTGGTACAGAATCAACCAGAATATTCTGCATCCAATTATATATTCAACTGACTTGCTATTACTATCATAAACACATGCTATGGCAAAATTTTCAGGCACTCAGTGTCAAATCAGATTATTTGTGTAACAAAAACTGAATGCCTGTTGTATGCCAGGAACTTTTTACATTAGCTACAAAGATGAATGAGACACTGCTAATCAACATTCTCACAGACTAATAGAAAAGAGCAACATGAACACAACAGTGTGACAGGTATAAAAGTAACAAGGAAAAGGTAATGTCTCATTTTCTGGATATAGATAATTGAGTTTACTACAAATCAATAATTGCTCCTGGAGCTTTCCTCATTTAATCTCTAATCACTATGATGAAAGTTATCATTTTACCTATTCTATGGATTATGAAATTGAGGCCCAGAAAGCAAACTACCTAATATGTCACTTGAAGTAGAAGAACAGATTTTCAAACTTGGGTCAATTTAACTTCAGTTGTGTCCATAAGGCTCAAATGCAGAGGCGCCAGATGAAGGACTTTGTATGTCTTTGGGGGCTTGGACTTGATCTTCAAATCTCTGGCAAACTAATTGTTTAAGCAAAAAACAAAAAAAAACCTGTTCTGGAATGATGTTTGATTACAGAATTAAGGTAGAAGGGTAGAACCATTAACCAAAAAAGGAAATTCAATAAGTTGAGAAAAGCTGTTTTCAATTTGTTTAGTTTGAAGTACCTATATTTAGTACTTCCATTTGAGTTGAGATTATAAATACTGGTCATCAATAAATGTGTGAGAACTGATTAATACAGGTGGTGAAAAGGTGACTAGGCACATAACAGGAAAACTACTAAAATTAAAAAGAAAGAAAGTAATGAAAACAGGAAGAAGTAGCAACTAGCAAAGGGTTATTACCAGATAAAGCAGAGTTTTAAGAAGATATATTTTAAGTAATCAAATGTTATAGATTACGTAAGACCACATACATTTGGAGCATATAAGAATATAGAACTTTGACAAAATTTTACAAATGCAAATAATTGCATATAGTCTTTTCTTATTCCCCAGAAATAACAAAATTTACCTGAGAGGCTGAGTTTATGGAAAAAAGGAGCCAGTTAACTTTTTAGACACTTATAAAATCCAAAGCTGGCATAAATGAACCCTTGACTTCCGAATATATTGGTAGAATCTCTCTTCTCTCAATCATTTCATTTTCTAAAAGATTCTTCAATTATTCATTTGATGTATCCTCTTATCCTTTTTACTCCCATTTGCCCTTTAACTGGCCATTAAGTCAGAGCATGGGAATAGAGAGTAGCCCAGAATGCCTTACACAGATGTGGTTAGACAAGTTTTATTTAGGACAAGGAAGAGATGCCTAGAATACCATACTATTGTTATACGAACTTGAAAAAAGTGAGTTATTTTCACTGCCTTTTCAGGTTTATACTATTGTACAAAATGAGAAAAAAAAAGGCATTTCTTGCTTATCCAAAATAAGCTTTCTTCAGGAATAAGCTATCACCTTAGCATAGCCTTCCTTAAGAATTTAAATAATAGGGATTAGCCTAAATTGGAGAAATAGATTCTCTCTTTACCTAAAACCATTAAAGTTTATCAGAAAGACATTAGGAACCAGGCATTGGGCATAATGTGAGGTAAGTTATGTGATGGAGAGCTGTAAATAGGCTGCAGAGTTAAATGCGTTTTTATAAATTCCTACTAGGAGTTTAGTCGCTAAATTCTGACCTTGCTGTAGTAAGAATTCAAGTACTTAACAAATTAGTAGCAATTTACCCAAATTAATAGTTTGATATATTTTGCTAATCTCATGTGCTCACCAAACATTCGTGCTACTTTGTCCCTTAGAATCAAGTCATTGGTGGTAGAAGCAACCTGGTTTGAGAGGGTTAAACAAGTACATGGTTTTCAAAATTTTTGGAATCGATTTATACTACTTTACTAAAAGAGAAAATCTTCCTTAGGTGAAGAATAACTGAAACCTCAGTTTTAAAAATGAACTAAAATCCTAAAACAGAAAACTTGGCTCAAAAATTTCCATTCCTTAGAACATCATTTACATTTTTAGAAAAGCACTTAAACATGCTACCTATAATTTTTGTGAATTACAGAATAATTTTGTAAGATATTTCTTAGGATAGCTATGAATAAAATAATTATTCTTACTATGGCTAACCAGACTATGTACCAGCATATAATTTAGCTATCTAAAAAAATAAATGGCAACAGTTCCTTTTCCTAGGTTTAAAATATGGACATGTCAGCAGCTTTCTTGCTAGATATGTCTACTAGAATGGAATCTACTCAGCTTTGATTTCCTCTTTGAAGACTACCAAATCTCAATTATTTTTCTTGAAAGTGAGTTCTTTATTCCCTCCAGGCAAAAAGCATGGATGTTTCTGCAATGTCTTCTATAACCTCCTTTATTCTATTATTCCCACTCTTTCATTCAGGCTCTTCTTATTCCATCTACATTAAAGGCTCTAAGAGCCAGTCTCTTCCCCTCAGTTGAAAGTAGGTAAGATTCTAAACAAATCCTAACATTTCATTGTCCTGTGTCTCAACTTAGAACTGTCTTCATTCAGACAGCCTAAGTAGGGCAAGGAATATGAACTTTGGCGCAGTCAGAGAGAAAGGTGTTGAAATCACTGCTCTGCCACCTTGGGTTAGATTATCATTTAACTGAGATAAAGTACACACAATAGTATCAAACATGTTTCTGGGCACTAAGAGCACTCCTCTTAGTAATTCTTCTCCACTCTCAGTAAACTAGTATTAATGACCTGGTGTGGCATACCTTGCTAATTAAAAAATCAAAGACAAAAACTTCTTATTCTTCAGTCCTTAATTCCAACTGCTATACCCTCACTTATTAACCAGTGATCTTTCCTTTCTTTGATGTCAACTGTCAGCAACACACCAAGCTATATATAAAGAAATGGATGTGCCATTAAAATTGAGCCAAGTTTTAAAAAGGTAGAATAAAGGCTGGGAGAAATTAGTAAGGAAACATTTAGATATATATAAATGGTTAAAAGGTTCTATTATTTAGTAGTTTATCTTGTTAAGCTACCTGAAAATTTAAGGGCTAGCAATTATGTTTTGTGTGCCTGAAACATGGTAGGAATACAAATGATTGAAATTAGAGCTGGAGTCTCAATCAGTCCCAGGAACAAAGCAACCAGAGGGAGAAAAACCAGAATATAAATTTGAGACACAAATATTAATATACTTTGGAAGGACACTTTTAAAATAAATACTTTCGAGGATAAGAAATATTAAAGTAATATCTCTAAGGAATAAATTTCTATATAATTTAACTCGACTTAAGCCCAGTTATATGAAACACCATTTACCCTAGGTTGATAACAAATTTATTTTGGACCAGTGCCATACACAAAATATTGTTCATTGAAGGTATATTCTATACCTCAAAGATAAGGCTGTCACTGTTTTGTGGTATGCTTACAACAAAGGAGCAAACATAAAACAACCCTACACCCAATTTTCTTTTATTAAAAATAGAAATGCAAGATAAACTCTGCGTACTGAAGAAAAAAGACCATATAATACTTTAACACAACCATAAGCTCTAAATAGTCAATAAACCAGGTACATTTAGAAATTTTGTTCTGTTTAAGCTACTACTTACTTCTCCAAGCAAATGAAGGACTGCCAATAGGTTTTACCGTTCTTCACTGGCTGTTTTTACATTCAACACTCAAGTTTACTGAATATTAAAGGGCCCTTTATACTAAATGTGCTGTTAAATCACACCAGAGAACGGTGGGCTCTATGAGCTTTTGCTACCTTCCTATCTGCTTCATCTAGGAGAAAGCAGATTACTATTTTCTCCAGTTTCCAGATGAAATTTCAAACGAACTAATCATAAACAGTTAATAAGGAGTATGCTACAGGCCTTAGAGCAGGTAACTTTGAAAATGTTCTTTTGGATACTTAAGAATAAATATATTACTCCTCTCTTAAAATAATTCCAGTTGATTCAAAGTATCCACAACCTCTAAAAGTTTTTTTGACTATTTGCAAATATGCATTTTAAACTGTCTTAACATAAGTAATACAGTGCCCAGGAAGAGACAGCATTTACCTCATTTTTCAGGAAGTTAAATTAATGAGGCTCTGTACATTAACCTTAACATTTTAAGGTATATTTAATGATTTTAGTTCATATAATTCTCAGATATAAATCTTTTCATTCTACACTTAAGAGGACACTAAAGTCAGGGGTTAGGGTGGGGCAGAGGAAAATTCACATAAAAACAAAATCCAGTCAAAGTCACATGTAATTCAGAATATTTCCTTACTTTGAACTTTACTCCAAAAAGCTTTAAGTGCAGACAAAACAGTGACCATCGATATTTATAACACTCATCTTTGACTCATAAGTGTCTTATTGCAGAGCTTCATTTTACAGTCTTTGTAAGCCCTATTACTGGAATGCCAATCTCACAACACATAAAATGCACACAGCTACTAGAGGCTGGCACACTGACACGACAGTAAGAAAAGTGACAAAAACTAAATTCGAGGGCACAATAAATCGGGCCCTCCAGTATCAAAGCAGTACCTACACCTTGACACACTCCAAATACATCAAGGAATTATAAACCCAAATAATCACTGGTTTTATATATTGTTGACGTTTGTAGGTCCTCTAAATGAGAAATATGTATGTTGACTAATACTAAGGCTAGTTTTTTTCCATCTTTTTGAGGGCAGAACTATCTGTCCCACTGGGCTGGCCCCATTTCCCCATCTATAAGAGGAAACTTAAGTCCCTGAACATCTCTAGCCTTTCATCTCATCTCCAAACTTTAGTGGTGAAAAGTTTTTTGTAAAAGTTAATGTTTTATAGTTTGGACTATAGGGTCTATCAGTAAAGTGTTACTAAATCTCTAAAGAAACATGAACATCTGAATGCCAACAAAGTGTCAAGCACTGGGCTAGGTCACCAAAGTAAAGAATGGCTCATTTTACTTGAGAGTAGAGATTTGAAACAGTTTAAGAAGCAAAGGCTCAAGTTGTGTTATCTAGGAGTGAGTGTGAAGAGGCACTTCAGGTAGTGTGGACGAAGGTACAAAGGTATGAAATAACACAGCACTTTGAAATGGTATGTATTTTAGCCCCTCAGGGGATGTCTGCTACATGAACCTAGTTAGATTTGAACAGAAACAGGAAATGAAGGTTGGGATATGATTTACTCAAATAATGAAATGTAGGATAAGTGAAATAATTTTTTGAGGAAATGGGTGAAGAAAGAAATCAAGTACTAAGCTTAGTATTTTTATGAGCTCAGGAAACCAGTAGACTCTGTAAACCTTAACTTTGTATCTGCAGCTCTGAGATGGAAATTTGGGCTTTATCAGACAATAGGGACAAATCAAAATGCCCAGAGAACACACAACCCAAGAAGGTAGTCAGAGAAAGGAAATAATGGCAAATAGTATTTAAAATTCCACAGGAACGTAAAGAGAATTACAGCTTAACAGATATGTGGATTTGGCAAATAGAAACAATGAGAACACAGGCTTACAAACCAAAAGTATCAATTTACTTCCATTAGCTTGAAAAATTGCCTCTTTTCCTTAGCTTCAAGCACAGTAAAGCTAGGAACATTATAAAAATCACCTTAAAATTTATTGACTTCATATTTAGTCCCTCTTTTCTAAGCTGGAATAAAAGTTACTGTGAGAGTAAAGGAGACACAACTTACTTCATAACAAATAGATCTTTGAAGTTATTCAAGAGTTCTTATAAGCAAAATGCTTATTTCATATTGAGTGAACAAAAACAAAAAAAGCTTAAACTTTAAAATCTTTGTACTCCTTAATATTTACAGCTTAATTACTGACTTTTCAAGTTCATTCACATTTAGTTACTTCACTGAAAAGGAAGCCACAAAAGCTAGTAAAGATTTACGTATACACAAATTAATTAAAAACCTTAATTGTTTTCAAACTACCAAATCTACAACTAAGACTAAAGGAAACAGCGCAACACTAACCCCAGGTTAAACTTATCTTTTCAGATCCAGCAAACATTTCCTCCTAGCATCAAATAGAGGTGGTTCTGTCAAAAATCCAGCCAGGTTTCAGATGCAAATGTCTTTGCTGAATAACTCCCTATTCTCACTTGACACTATTCAAGATGTCTACTGAATCTTCACTACTACTATAGTTGATGGCTACTATACTAGTTTGACCAAGTGGGAATAAACAAAAACAAAATTAGTCTTCCCTAGTCTGCAAATTTAGACTTTAAGAACTTTTGAACTGTTGGAAATTTTCACATAGCAAGGTTTCAAAAACTAAATCTAAAGCTCACACTTCTACAAAAGTGATTTATAGTAGCCTTTAATATTTCATAACAGTGCAGGAATCTTAACATTTATCAAGTGATTATAAAATCATCTTTTATTTTTAAAAACCACAATAAGGGGGGGGGGAAGACAACATAAAACTAAAAGTATTGAAAATGGCCTTAAAAACAGATAAGCTAGTTTTTATTCTGTATTACGAAGCATGCCTAAATTTAAAGAGAAGAGCAAATCCCCGGATAAGATTACACATTCTTGTAGGATATACAGATAGGAGGATAGGGGAAGAAAATGAGAAGGTACAGAAAGTTTGAAAATGGCTCTCAAAATTCAGATGGTGTATATTCCTTGCTCTCTTGCAACTTTTTGGAAACAAAGTGTTCCTGGGTGTTATTTACACCTGATTCCAAATTTAGAAAATATATTTTATTCAGATCAGAGAAACTTTACGTTTTCTCAGAAAATAAATGATATTACTTGACGTTGTGGCCCAGGAGCTAGTCTCTCCTTTTAACTCAGTTCAGTGGCTGAGGACTCGATTCCGATTTCCACATTAGGGACCTGCCACATTACGTAAGTATACTTTACAAGGAGAAAGGCAGATAAGAAAACAGGCCACCAAACCTTCTCCACTAACAGCCTTCACACACCAGAAGGAGTGTCCCTCTGGGGGCTTTCCCCCTGGAGCCGCAGCTGTTAAGCCGTATGGGGGAGGAAGCGCGCTCTCAGTCATCTCTTCCTCTTCAGGCCGCCAACGCCGACCGCACCAGTCTCCCCCGCCCCAGCCTGGGTCTGAGCCAAACCCCACAGGAATGCAGCCGGGTCACATGCGCTGCGGCGGCGGTGGACGTGCCTCTCCCCCCGCACCCCACAGAGACCCAGCGCCATCTTGCCCTGACGCAGTTACAAAAGTCACGGGAGAAATTGTGTCTCCTCATCCGCGCCAGCGCCCCAAAGTTCCGCAGAGGCCGAGCGAGGGCCCTCACCTCGCGCAGGGACAGGAGAAAATGTCAGGGAAGAGGCTTGAGATTCCCTTCGTCGCTGCTTGGGTTCCATACCGGCCGCAGGAGCGACGATCACCATCGTCACTTCTCCCTCTCTGCCTTTCCAACAGCCTCTCCCGAAGGCACTGGCCCCACCCGCTGCTGCAGCATGAGGTCATCGCTAGCCAATCACAATGGGCCCGACAGAAAACATCAAGCACTGATTGGCTGCATACACCGCCTCTGCCTCTCCCCATTCCGCTTACCAAGCGCTCCGGGTCGCTGTGGGGCAAGAAGACGGAAACCGCCATTTCGGGGAAAGACCCCGGAAACAAGAGCCGGAATCACCATGCCATTTTAGTGGGGACACCCTCATTTTATTCTTTGGCTTCCCCCTTTCTTCTTCGAGATAACCGTCTCTGTCCCTCCCCCGTTGAGTCACCGCCACATAAAGGAACTCCTGCTCCCCTCCCCGCAAATTGTCCCGCCGGCGGGGAAATCCTTCCCCGGGGCCAAGAGAAGTAGGAGGCAGCGACGGCAACTGCACCGACAGCAACGGCAGCTTTTTACCCCGATACACGGTGGCAGGGAGGCGGCGCAGACGGTGGCTGTACTTTTCCTGCTGTTTCTCCCCCCGACCTCTTCCGTTTCTCGCTCCTCCATCGAGACGGCGCTGGACTCGCCAGCTCGGCTTTTATCTGGTGCTCGGAGCCTGCGCACTGGAGCCTCCTCAGCCCCTAGTGGGCGTCGATTTACACCCTAACCAAGTTCACCCAGCGCTAGAGGCCAGACTAGGGAGGGGGTGGGGTAGACCGAGACTGAAGTGGTTTGAGGAGTTAAGTGCACCGCTTTAGGAAGGCGATGGGATAGGGGGTCGTTCCCAAAGCCTACTACAATCATCCTTCCACACAGTAGTGGCGTACCCAAGCTCACCGATATCCAGACTTGAGGGCTACTCAGGGGAGAGGGGTAAAGAACCAATCCCACCAAATACTGAAACTTCCCCAAACCTTCGGTGAATTGTTGAATGCATCTGTTGTGAAAAGGACGGAGATTCTGTCCACCTCTCTGCCTCCAGGTGGCTATCTTCGAACCTCTGGAGAGGCAACGGCGGGCGGCAGCCCACAAGCAAAATGGCGGCGGGCGGCTTCGTCCCCTCCCCCCTCTGCCCCTGCGTGCCTTTGCAGGGCGCGGGGCCGCCCGTTCATCTCGATGCAAAGGAGAGACGAAATGAATATGCAGCGCGGGCTGTAATTGGGCCGCCGCGGCCGCCGCCGCCGCCGCCGCCATTTTCCCAGAGCGAGAGGCAGTGACACTGAGCGGGCGCAGGGGGCCCAGTCGGAGACCAAACCTGAGTTCGGGAGCGGCAACAGAGGGGCCATAGACACGCTGAGAAGCCTCGCAATCGCCTCTGCGTTCCTGTTGACTATCTGGGTACCCCCTCCCCTACTCCTCGGTTGCTGGTGAAGAGGCTGCGCGCTGCTGTTTGGGGAGGGGGTGTGTGGAGCCGTGTCCTGTGTCCGCAGTGACTGCTCTCTGATCGTGGAGGTGTGGAGAGACTCCTTGGGGGTCGAGCAAATAACGGGGTTCGGGTGTCTGGTGTGTGAACATCACAGGTCAGTGCCTGTCGTCTCCTTGGGGGTTCATGGAGTTTGCGGGGTGGAAGGACGTGTGTTTCAAGGGGGAGGGGGGCTTCTTATCTTTATCCTTCGTGGGGGACTCGACATTGACTCAGGTGTCTTGGCTCGGGAAAGATGATACTCGTTTGAATCGAATTTATCCTTTCTCTTACCTGTCCCTAGAAAGGGAGCATTATGGCGGGTTTTAGGGTTGGGGAAGGGGAAACTGGCAGTTAAACCCCCTTGAGAGTGGGAGTTAGGGAGGGGGCGCACTCCTCTTTGGCAGCAGGTTAAGGCCGCTTGGGTGAGGAGGGAGGCTTGTGACTGTTAGTAGGGTTTGTGTCGAAGTGGTCCCAGGAGCTGCCAGCCCTCCCTTACCCTCCACCGCATCTTGTTCAGGTGCTGAAAAACCGTGTAGGCCTCATTTTCTTCTTCCATTTCTTAACTGGCAGCCTCTGGTATAATTTTCTCGTCAATACGAAGGGATTTAAGAGAACGCCCTGGGTCTCTATCTCCCTTTGTGGAAGAACGAGACAGCTCCTCATCCTCTCCGGGAGAAGGTAAACCCGCCCCTGAGGTGGTCACCTCAGTACCCGGCCTTCTCAGTCTCCTCCCCCACTCCTCTTGCATTATTGTCGTCCTTTACTGTGCAGGAGGCTTAAAATCCACAATATGGCACATTTCAGAAAAGCTTATTTTGACCAAGGGTTTGGCACGGACATTGTGGCAGCAGACACAGAATAGAAACAAACGGTTCACTGTGCTAAACGGGGGCGGGGGAGAGAAAAAACAATCTAGAGTGCTCTCTTCCACTGGCCTTAGTTCCATAGAGATCCGTTCTTTTTAGACATTGTCTTAAGAATGATATGATTTAAAGTCAAAGAAATAGCTAGAGTTAGCTTTAGAGTAAACCCTGTTTTTCCTGTTTGCTCCCTTTTTAGAGATGTGAATAACGTAAGGTGTTTAGAGTTCTAGAGACCTTGGAGAGAATTAAGTGAGGTGCATTCAACTCTAGGCAGGAGACATCGGTACAGAATTGGAAAATAGTTCATTTTTTTACTTTAATGTTCTAGATGGGGAGTAAAAAGTGAAATTTCCCTCTTTTGTCCTTTACAGATTCTAAAAATGGCGGCCCCAGGCTGATGTTGTGGTAATCTAATCAGCTCGGGTCCTCCACACCCCATGCAGTGCGTTTGTCTGCAGCATATTACAAGCTTATTATGTTTACATGAAAAGACTGGGCTTTTTTCTTCCCAACACCGTTCACAAAAATGTGTTGATTTTACTGAAAATTGCAATGCTGTTATTTTTGTTGATTAATTTTATTGGTTTTTCCTGAGAGGCAAATAAAATGACACCACTTTTGAAAAAAATTGAAACACTCAAGTAGCCTTAGAAATTTCAAGAGTGAGGTTAGGTGCTCTTAAATATGTCCCAAAATTATTTGGGGACAAATAATAGTTTTTGTACGGTTTAATCGAAGCATACTTTATACAATATGTCAGAGTAAATTTAAATGTTTAGTAAGTGTGTAAGTCCAACCTGTTTTATATGACTAGACATTTTAGAGTGAAATGTTTCCTATCCAACACTTGATTGATTTTGTGAATTTTGGTTTTTGTTCTCTGTCAGATTAATTTTTAGGGAGCTGTACAAACAAGCCTAAACCTGTTACTTCACTGGGTGTGGAGATGTTTGTTCTTCTCATTATTAAATTTTGCGTCCACTTTCCCCATATATTTAAGCATTCCTTAAAATTTTTCTAATTGTCTATTTGGTAAAGTGAAGCTCCATGCTTTGCTGCCTTTTAACATTGTCTTATGGCATACTTTCATAATTATGTCAGTAAAAAAGTAAGGCTTTAGTTCTTGATTCCCTAACTCCCCAAACAAACCCATTTACCACTATGGGATGTAAAATTTAGTCACTTTCAGTAGACTTTAAATAAAAGCCATACCATAATAAGGTCTTGAATCCACTTTGTGCTAATTTCAGAATTTTGTAGATTGAGGCAGAAAATTAAATTGTAATTTAACTATTTTAAAAAGTGGATGAGTGGTTAGAATTTATCTCTGTAGTGGGAAATCGATTTTTTTTTTTTTTTGGCCTAACCTAAGCAATGAGATATGAGTGGGCCATTAATAGTATTTAATGACCATTTTGATTGTGAATCAACTGAAAGATGAGTGCCTTTCAATCCAGTAGTACTTTAAAAGGTTGGAAAGTATACACCCTTTCATGATTCTCTTATTCCATTGTAAATACTTCAGAGCAGAATTTACAATGGAATAAGAGAATCATATAGTTCATATATGAACTAGATTGATGTTGTTTCTATTATTTTGTTATGTTGTATAAAACTAGTAAGACTGAAGTTTCTGTTCTACAAAAGAATTGTAGAAATAAGTGGCATAGAGAGTTTCATCATGGAAGACTGAGCACACAACCTTACTTGGAATCTCCAAAATATTTTATTATAAAATGAAATATTAGTGGATAGTGGGAGAATTTGTGTCAGGATTTTGGGGTCAATACTCATTTGTAAAATGCTGAGTGATCATGTAAGTCCAGATCTTTTAACTGCTTTGTAAAGATTGTGCATTTATTTTAAAGATTAAGTAGTTAAGAACTGTGGTTCAGAGGGTTGGTACTTTAAACTTAGTATCTAATGTAGGGAAGTTTGGTTTATGTAGTCACAGGAGAGGACACTGTCTATACCAATGTTTTTCTTGTTAGTTACCTTTGTCAGTTCTAGACACATAAAGCTTTTGGACTTATTTGGCTTCAAACAAACGTTATCAAGTTAGAAATTATAAGAAAAGCTGCCTACATTCTACTAGTTTTCTTTGTACTGGCCTCTTCATTGCTTTGGGTTTTGTTTGTTTTGATATGTTTTGGTTCCTATAAAATGAGATTACCTTTTTTTTTTAGTATATTGCACTTTATTTTAAATGGTTATCTTATAAATAACATGACTATAAATGTTTAGTTTTTATTACTGTACATGCCAATTGGCCATCTGTGTTTTAAGTTAGGATTGTCCGGGCAAATTTATTAAAAGGTTAGGCATAATTTTTGTTTCCAGAGGGTTTTGAAACATTTGGTCCCTTGGTGGAAGAAAACTAGTCAAATGGTCTTTGTTAGGATAGCTGAGTTTGAGGGATTAGTAATTTATCTTGTTTAAGTGGATTTGTAGAAAATCATAATGTAATTGGAGAGCAAATTATATTTTTAGGGACTGCATTTTGATCATACTACTCTTTTGTTGTCAGTGTAAGTTACAGGATCCCTTTGATCTCAGTTTAAATTTAAAACCTTTTACAGGGCTTCTCCATTTCCCTTCAGCTCTTTAAGTCTCTTATAACTCCTGCAATTTTGGATTGTCTGTCTTCCTCACAGCTTCCAGCCAGAGAATTTTACCATATATATCACAGTAAGTTATAAGATTTGGATCTAAAAATGAGGAAGTGAGGAGAAAAGCCAATTAATATGTTGAGACAGTTTTCTCCACAATACATACTTAGTGATCTTAGTGAAATTATAACTTCTTAAGTTGATTTCTTATTTCTAGGAATAATGTACCTATTTTCATGCATCAAACTCTTAAACGTATAGGTTAGGATTTACACAATAACACTTTTAAAAATAAATCCTAAATCCTAAATTCTAACAGCTCTGCTTTTCTGGAAGTTACTACTGGGACTTAAATGCGTACTACCAGTGTGTTTAAAATGTTGTATAAAACCAATAGAACCAGGAAGAGCTATCAAAACTACTTAAGAAATAGTAGTATGGAATTTTCTTAAAAGTTGCTACATTTATTTTTTAAATGTTTTAATAATGTATAATAGCTTTTAGCTTCAAAAGATTTATTCTTAGCAGATGGTAGGTGCTAAATTAATTGTTGAATTTAAGTGAGCACATTTATATATCAAATATTCATGGTATTTATTTATTCTAACAAGACATTCATGTTTCATGTCTTGTTAGAATAAATATATAAATACTTATATTCAGTAAGACTAATGTTGACTATAGAATTACTTTTACTTTATGGTAAAATTATTTTTTGTGTAGACTGGCAAACTCAAAAGGATATTATTTGAGATATTGCTGTATAAATAAAATGTTAGCTAGCTTTTAGTCTGGGTGTAAAACTAGAGTGGCTCATTGTCTCCTTTTTACTGTCTTTGTAATGTACACATGTTGGGAGTAGCCTCATTTTTTTCTTAATGTTGGAAGGATAATATTTTTGTATTACCTAAAAATTTATTTGATATGGAAGAGCAATATCGGTGGTTGAAAATTGTTTTTAGTGCACTAAATGTGAAGTAGACAATGTTTAATTGTAAAAACTTTGCTATTATAATTAAATGAGTATTGTACAAAGAGGTAGGAATTAACCAAAGAAATTTTTTTTATTGTGAACACTTTAAGTGGTATGTTAAAAATCAACTGGTGGTGACCCAGTCTAAGTTAATTTATTTGTATGTTTAAGAGTATGAGAAGTTTTTATTAATCATTGGTAACTAATATGCATTTTATTTTTAGGTAGTTTAGGGAAGCCATTTTTGTATTTTAGGTGAATCTTACAGCTTTATCAAAAATCTAATTTGGTTATTTACCTAAACTATTTAAGCTGTTTAACTTGTTGCATTTAAAATGTTCCACATCACAATCACAGAATTCTTTTTTGATGTGCTGTACTAGGATGCCATCAAAACATACATTATGCCTTTTAATGAGTAATTTTATAATACAATTAATGAGTAAAAAATTATTTGCCCATCTTTAATTAATTTTTTTTTTTTTTTGCATTTTAAAACTCTTAAATGTGAAATCTGGGTTTAAGAAAGGAGCTGTACACAGGTCAACATGAGAAACAAATGATTGTGCAGTTTTTTTAATTCTAGTTATGTAACTGAAGAAGAGAGATAATTTTCTAGCAACTCTTATATGATTGCTCAATTTAGAGTTAAAGTAATAAACATTCTTGGTCCTGAAGTTTGTTGTTGAGAAAGATAATATTGAGTAATCACACCTGTGTTACAGCCAATATGGTTGCAGCATTTAAGGTCTGAGCCTGTGGCAGAAAGCAAATTAATGTAACAGTGGGATTAAGTTAGTTTCGGTTTGTGGTATTTATAAGATAATTTTAAAGTTCAAGTTCACATGGTTATGTTATCTAATATTTTATCTGAAACAGAACAATTTTTAATTTTTTAATCTGTTGAGTTTTGTTTTCAAAGAATATTTAAAACATTTTTATTTAAAGACAATTTACTCTGATTCCTATGTTTTTCACTGTTTAGTCTAAACAGGTAAAGCCTAGTGTCAATGGTTTTTACCAAAAAGTGAGGAATATGGTGAAAAGAATCGAACATTATTGCTTGGCATATTGTCAGGAAAAGAGATTTTTTCCCCCAGAAGTTTATATATCAGACTATATGTGATAAAATCTAATATTTTTTATTTCACAGACTAATAATGGAATTTGATAGTTTCTGTTTTTGAGTTTACAGAGAGACCTCTTGAATTCCTCTTAATGCTGCTTTATATGTTTAAAAAAAGACAAGGTTCAGGAGTTTGAAAACTTGTTTCCTCTTTAAAGATGTGGCAAAAGATGGGAAGATTCTGATGTAACTGATGTCAGTGATTAGGACTGTGCTTCAGTAGTAGTTAATTGATGGTTTGATGGGCGTCTGAGAGGTTGGTCTGATACATAGTAACTCTTCAGAAAATAAGGTTGTTTCTTTTGGAATTATTTGCTTTTCTGTTTTTCTTTAAAGGAAGCTGTATAATTGTTTGAATTGATACAACCTTGTTACATCTTACCCTTAAGCCCCCATGGAAACAATATTTTTGAAGCACAGACAAAAGATTAATTTAGCCACTATTTGTCTTACACGAAATATTTCTACTTCTGAAAAGCCTGTTGTTTTAGGGTTTGTTTGGATACAAGGAACAGAAATCAGCTCCAACTAGTTTAAGTAAAAGATTTGCTCTAAGGCTATAGGGAAATCTCACAGAACTTATTTGAAGAAAGCACAGTTGGGCCTCACAGGAGTTGGCAAGGTGTCAGAGAGCCACTGTTCTCCATCTCGATCCTTCTAATTAGCTGTGACTGGAGATGGTGGTAGGGTGGTGGTTTATGGTGTGTCAGGGGATAGTTTCCTTGGGTGGAGAGCAAGAGGAGGACACCTCTAATTCATCTGAAAACGATTGCCTTTTTTCACAGATGTACTTAGGAGGGCCTCCAAAACTAATTAGCATCAAAGTGATGATTCTATTTTTAAATTTAAAAATATAAACAAATAAATATACATGTGAATGCTGAGGAATGCTTTTAAAATAACCCAAAGGTTTTTGTTTTCTTTTAATTTTTTTAATTTTGAAATAACTCCAAACATACAGAAAAGTTGCATGAATGGTACAAAACTTCCCTCGAACCCTTAACCCAGATCCCTTGAATTTTAACATTTAAATAAATGTTAACATTTAAGTAAATAAAGTCACGTTTACTTTATTGTTCTCTCATTATAAAAAATTTGTTTCTGAACCATTTGAGAATAGATTGCATACACCATGCCCTCTTAAGTATGCATTTCCAAAGAACAAGCATTTTAGGTAACCAGAGTGGTTGAATTCGGGAAATTTAACGTTGATGTAATACTTTTATCTAGCCTATTGTCTATAGTCATTTTCATTAGTTATCCAAATTAAGACCTTTATTAGCATTTTTTTCTGGTATGCTAGCCATTCCAGAATAACAGATAGCATTTAGTTCTCAGGTCCTTATAGTCTCTAATCTGAAGAGTTCCTCAGTCTTACTTCGTCTTTCATGACATTGGCAGGTTAATTTTTATACAGTGCTCCTCAGCTTGAGTTTGTTTCTTCACAGTTAGATTCAGATTTTGCATTTTTGGCTACAATACTAGATAATATGTGATTCTTTATAATCTGAAGGCACTTGATATTTTTTTACTCCTTACCAGTATGCTCATTTTGATTACTTGGTTTTAAGACGTTGAGTAGTTTTCACCATTGTATAGTTAGTGTTTCTCATTTTTGCCACTATTAAGTAATTTGTGGGGAGACATTTTGATATTGTGTAAATATTCTGTTTCTTGTCAGACTTTCCTCTCTTAGACTTAGTGTCTACTGGTAATTCTTTCCTGAATAAGTTTTTGCTATGGTGATTGCAAATACACCAAGGTTTTTTTTAGCAGTTGTTTGTTTCTGGGTAAGTGGGATTGTGGGACTTTTATTTTCTTTCTGATTTTTCTGTAGTGATTTTTCATATAGGTTGCTTTTGTAATCACAACAAATGAGAAATTTTAAGAAAAGTAGAGATAATTTAGATAGTATCAGGTAGTATTCCAGCATAGTTTTTCACACGAATGGGATTTAAAATAGTTTCTTGAATGCTGGTCTAATTCGGAATTCAGAACACAGAAACTAAGTACTTAGATTGTCAAATTATTTTTTTAATAATGTAGTTCCAATTCCTCATTTTGTTTTTAGAATTGTTGATAAATGAGCCTTGTTACACTTGTTTAGGTTTATGCTATGCTACTAATACTAGTTTGATTTCTAAGATAAGGCCGAAAATACGCTTTTTAATTTGGTGCTATTCCCCTTCTTCCATTAAAAAATCTTTCAAGTAATTTTTTTGAAGTAAAATATTTTTTTCTGAAATCACTGAGACAAGCTTTTTTTTTTTTTTTTTTTTAACATATATGCAAGTCAATACTGTTAAAAAGAGTTGGTGAGATGATATATTTAATATAGTAGGATATCAAACATCTATAACTTAAGAACAAAGTGTATGATTTTTGGAACCTTGTAATTAAAGAAATATGCTCATTATAGGAAAGTTCAGAAGGACAAGAAAGGGACAAAAAATGGAAAACACTTGTTTAGACTTTAATTACATTGTACTCCTTTTATCAATTTGGCATATTTCTGTTTCATGATAGCAAAATATTAGTAGTGAATTTGGATGATAATTTGAATGTCATACTGATTCAGACCCTGGGTAAAATATTGAAAGAAAACTATTAATTTCTTTGGAAATTCTCAGAAAGACTGGGAGAAGAAAATTTTGAAACTTGTGAATACTTGTAGAATGACTATGTTTTCCAAAACTTACAATGTTCTTATGAGAAAATGAAGATGAGCTTATTTCAGAATAGTGAGCATTAATGACATGATACAGTGGATTCTTAGCATTTTGTAGATGCTTAATTGGTTTAAAACAGATTTGAATCAATGGTATTTGTCTTAAGAGAATGAAAGTTCACTTTGTAGCACTACCAAATCCTATTTATCCCATTGTTTTTTACCGAAAAAGAAGAAAAAGTTTTGGGAGAAAGGTGCAAAAACAAGTCCCATAATGAACTAGAAGATTTTCTTTTAGGCTGGAACCACTGTCCTGGACATGTAAAGTAGCACCCTATTGATTGAAGTTAAGAAACTAGAGTTAGAATTGACTTATGAAATCTTTTTGTTAAATATTTCTCATTGTGGCCCAGGAGCCACATGTATCATTTACATGGAGTGCTTATTAAAATGAACATTCTTGGGCCTCATTCCAGACCTACATAATCACATCTAGTGGGGCCTTGAATTGGCATTTTAGTACTAGTCTCAGCTGATTTTTACACTGTTTCAGCTCTTCCCTTTTATTTTACAAGTAGACTTAACCCCAGGGAGGTTAAATAATTTTCCAAAGGTTATATAGTTAGCAGTTGATCAAAGATTAAAATTTAGGCCCTCATGCTTGATGCTTTATACTTTTCTGAGAAACCATGCTAACTTCCCTCTTGAGAAGCCAGGATACTATTTTTGGATTCTCTGAATGAAGGATACTGGTCTTTGTGCAAAGTCATGTGACAGACTCTATATTTAGTGCTGTACATCCCAATTCAAGATGATCTGTTGATTTAAAGAACCCATGTGTTATTTGGATAAGAGTCTTGGATTGGAATTACAGCAATCCAATTTTGGATCAAGTTGTTATGGTGAGCCTTGAATGCTGGGATGAGTATTGACACTACAGGAGAGCTACTGAAAAATATGCTCTGGAGAGTGATGTACTAGGACGTGCTTATCCACTCCGCTCCCCTCACCCCTCCACACACACCAAATTCTTAAGACTATGAAAGTAACATATGCTTATTAGAAGAACTCAAACATACTTCTTTAGAGGCACTATTGCATAAAGCTTAAGGGTAAAAACTCTAGGACCACTCTGCTTTGGTTTTATTGCACTCGAACCAGGTTGTGCTGCTGTGTGACCTTGGGCAAGTTACTTAACCTTTTCATACCTTTCTTTATTGATCTGCAAAATGGAGATGGTAATAGAGCCTACATTATAGAGTCATTTTGAGAATTCAACAATTAAATAGGTGTAAAATTCTTAGTAAGCTAAACAGCTGTTTCTGCTGTAGTTGTTTCAGAAAAAAGTGAGCCTCTGATTCCCATCCCTAGTGTTTCTCATATGCTGAGGTAGTCTCTATTTAATTTGTGTTTTTTTCTGAAGTGTTTTGTGTAGATACTGTAGAAGTTTCTTTAACCTTCATTTAACCAACCTGCAAGATTGCCATTCCTTCTTTAAAAAATACTAATGCCCATTGCATGTTGCATGATGTAAGCTACTCTGTGCTACTTCCACTAGTTGAGTTGAATGCTCAGAAGAATCACATGATTGTTCACAAATTGGCTGATTCCATTGAACTTGTATTGTGTTTATATTATTTAATTAGACATTACATAAACCAGTGATAAATGAGTGAAGAAACAATTGTTTAAATGAAAACTAAGTTAAATGCTTTGGAAAACTTGATAAAGGCAAATTGCTAAAGAAAATTGTTATCACGTTAGGTATATGGGTAAGATAGTTAACAGATAGATTATGGGAAAGAATAAAAATCTAGAAGGAAGTCTGCATTCATATGACCTCACAAGTGTCTAAATGATTTCCTACCTTGAAATAATCTAAAACCAAAAACCATAGATCATGCATTATAGATATGATTTATACAAGAACAAGAACCCAGATTTCAGTTAGGAGAGCCATACTCAAAGAGAACATTTTGGCTTGACATCAGAATATCAATAAATGATATTTTAAATTAAAAATACAGTGTTTAAGATATATATTTTTTATGACTTTATGTTCACCATTCGACTTTGATGAACTGACAAACTTCTAGTTCCTTTTTTAATATATAAATCCAGACCTTTTTTTTTTTTTAATCCAAAAGGGGATGGATATTCTTTTTTCATTTAGTATCTTGAAAATCTAAAAATGCTCTTTTAGGATCTGATTCTGGTTTGTCCAGTGGAGCTTATAGATAGACCCTATCTAGATGAAATGGCAAATTTCAGATGTGTCTGGAGTTTAACACATACATTGAAGTATCAAAGTCCAGTAACTTTTGTTATTTTGTAAAATTAAAATTATTCTCTTCTTAAGGACTATCTTAATTCTGATAATATAAGCTAGATCTATTTAGTGGCAAATAGATAAATGCCCTACATGTGAAAGCATCATGGTAGATACTAATTTTGGCTTGTTGGTCTTGCACATATTTCCTAAGGGAAGTAACTGATGATTGTGTTGGCTAATATTCCCAGGATCAGTTTGTGTGGTTTTTAGATTTTAGCTTGTGATTATTTGATGTATTGTAACCCAATTGCTTTATGTTAGTAGTAACTTATTATTCATTAATGTAATAACTGCTTGATTTTTTAATTCCAGGTTAAAACTGACAGATATTATGGAAATGACAATATGATTGTCATTTTATTGTATAATTACTTTGAGAATATATATCTGAGGAACTGTGATATTTATTGTTTAAATTTAAAGTGATGATGGAGATTTCAGAAGAGATTCTGCTGGTATAGCTTCAGCTATCATTTACAGGCAGTTTAAAGTTTATGCCTCTTATCTCCTACAGTAAATGGTTCCTTAAGGATTTGGAGAAAAGTATTTCTAGTTCAGTCTCCAACTTCACATAGTAATTTCTTTCTCCATGCTCAAATGACTTTTATGAAAGTGGCCAATTAGCTCAGTACATGTGGATTATTTTTCACTTATATATAACCTCTTCACAGATCTTTACAATGAAGTTTGAAAGTGAACGAAGGTGTAGCCTGTCTCATAGCAAATACACTGATTACTTACAGCACTCATCAGTTCTACCAACCTCATTCCTGACATTTTATTTTTCCCTTTATTGTAAACTTTCTCAGTGATTATAGGCTTTGTCTAAGGCTACTCTAAAAGCCTGTTTTGAACAAAATATGTAATAAGTTAATAAACTTCGCATATCTGAGTATTTTTTCCTAATAGAGACTTAGATCTACTTCCATAATTCATATTTGAGGATAAGATACATAGACGTTTTTCCTCTTAAGCTTCAACTCTAGTTGTAATATGCTAGTTCTTCTATTTCCAGGTTTTGGTTTTGTT
Organism: Pteropus alecto; assembly: GCF_000325575.1. NCBI lineage: Eukaryota > Metazoa > Chordata > Mammalia > Chiroptera > Pteropodidae > Pteropus > Pteropus alecto. The sequence goes on along the minus strand of NW_006494608.1, from coordinate 8,771,869 downwards.
TTTCTATTTATATTAATGTATGAAGAGGAAGAAATTGATTGAGTTTATATCTTAGTGCTTGCTATATGGTAGACAATCTAATTGTGAAAGCTATACATATTAATAGCTGTTTCAAAATAATGTGTCAACATATAAACCAGTGGTTAAAAATATATATATGTTTTTAGGAGGTTACAAAGGGAAGAGATTAGTATTGAATAAGTTTTATAGCTGGAACAATTTTTTGAGTTAACCTAGTCAAATTTTTATTTATAGATGAGGAACCAGTCCTCAGGAGGTTGATCCACTAGAGACCTCAGAGCTAGTTTTGTGACAGGGATGTCTAAGTTGGGAAATTGAGAAAGCTTCAAGGAAGTATTGGTACTTAAGTAATGCTTGAAGGTTTAATAAAATTTTTATTGAGTGGGGTGAATATAGGTATAAGAAAATAACTTTAGAAAATTTGAAGAGGATGAGCAAGGGTATCTTATCAATAGCAAAAAGACTGGTATAATCAAAGGATTTATCTATTGGAAGATTAGATTGGAACAAGGTAACCTGATAACATCAAGCTTAGGTACTTGACTGTAATTACTGTGAGTTACTATCCTTTTTTGAAGAGAGTGGTTAGGAAACTAATGGGGTTTTGAAGCACATTTTTTTTTTTTTTTTGTTCAATGTATAAGTAAGTCTAAAATAGAGCACTGGAACAAATCCCCTCCCCATCCCCTTTTTGAGATGAGACATTCAGGTCATAGCTCAGACCTGCTAAATCAGAATCTTTGGATTGAGGCCTAGGAATATGTTGTTTCAGTTGCCAACCCCGAGTATATGAAAAGTAGTAGCTTGTGGATCTATGTTTGAGAACCACTGGTTTAAAGGTCAATTTTGTTTCGGTCAAAAAGGATGGCCTTACCTGGTAGCATACTTATTTAAAGGCAAACAAAAAGCAAGAATGAATCAGCTTAATAGTCTATGTAAGACTGAGTGACTAAAAATAAGTGCAAGGTTTTTTGTTGTTGTTTCCTTTGATTTTTAATTGCAACGATCTTTAACACTGCTTTTTGGAAGAGTATTTTTTTCTCTTCTGCCTTTGGACAAATGGAATTTACCAGTGAAATAAGTTTTTCATATCACATGTTGAGTCAGTATTTTCTTTTAGCCAATGATTCAAACTATTCCCCAGGAAACCTTAGGCTTATCATGGAACTTGTGTGTGGAGGATGTGCAAGCAGGGACATACCCTTGCCTCCCTCTTTAACTACAGACATAGCAAACATGAGGTACAAATACCCACCATACCCATTAGCAGACATTAATCACTTGCGGCCTTCTCCCATTATATCTGGTTGTGGCCTCCTAAATACACGCTTCAAATTGACCAATCATTGGGGAAAGCATAGGAAAGCAAAACTATTTTTTCATCCTAGAATCAAAACAGATGCTTAGATTTCTGTGTAAGATTTTATTTGTAGGAAAGTTTCTATCAATAGTAAAAGTTTGAAGACCATTTTAATGTCATTTTTAAAATTAAATTTATAATTTTGAGATCATTGTAGATTCACATGCAGTTGTAAGAAATAATACAGAGAAATTCTGTATATCCTTTACCCAGTTTCCCTCAGTGGTAACATCTTATAGAACTGTAAAACAATCATGACTAGAATATTGACATTGATACAATGCCCCCATTTTGTTCAGATTTCCCCAGTTTAATTTCTCCGTGTGTGTGTGTATTTCTCTGTGTTTTTATCACATATGTAGGTTCCTATATCCACCATAGTTACGATATGGAACAGTTACCACAAGGATTCCTAGTGTTGTCCTCTCATAACTATACTAATCTGTTCTACATTTCTATAATTTGTCATTGAAGAATGTTATATAAATGGAATTATACATTATGTGACCTTATTGGGATTGGCTTTTTTTTTTTCAATCAGCATAATTTCCTTGAGATTTATTCACATTGTTGCATTTATCAGTAGTTCCTTTATGTTGCTCAGTAGTGTTTCATTTAATGTTATTTTCTCATTTGGTAGTTACCACATAGAATATACAGCTTCAGAATTTTCCTTTTAAATCTACACAAAGTGTTATCTATCATTTTCTTTCGTTAACTTCTCTGACTCTGTTTTCTCCTGTCTCAATTCCCAACTCTCAGGACTGCTGAGAACACAATTTAAAAACTCATGTAGATAAGTTTTTTTTAACTGAAGGAAGTTTTAGAACCCACTGAAGTATGTGGCTTTATAGTACTCATTACTTTCCTACATAAAAGTAAGATTTTAAGGAATTTGGGAAGATGTGATTATTCTTAAGTTTGAAGATTCTTTTTCTTCTGCATTTGTATATTGAGCGGTACATTCTAAGGTATGTAGTTGTGGGCCTTGTAACTAGGTACATGTAACTAGCGGTACATTCTAAGGTATGTAGTTGTGGGCCTTGTAAATCATTTTTGTTATATTCTTAGTTATGAATAAAGACTAAACTCATTCTAAGGACAATTTTGTGTATGTATGAAAAAGAAATTGTACATTTATACCCGTAGACTGTGATATCAACCACTGAATAACTACTTGCATAAAAGGCTACATTTTACTAGATTTTACACTATAGTTTAGTTATCTCCAGTGCTTTGGCACATGACATACTATTAAAAAATAATAGCATGGTGCATTAAACTGGATAGCATTGAAATTATTTTAATTTGGGGTGGTGATGGAGGAGTGTACCAGTACTTTAACTGGTTACAGAATTGGTGTTTAGAATAGCTTCCCAAAAAACCTGAGAGAAAGAATGAGACCCCATTATATAATGCCAAACAAATGGTTCACTGTATCATAGTCATACATGTATTTTTTGAGTTAATGGACTTTATTTTTTAGAGCAATTTTAGGTTCACCTCAGAACTGAGTGGAAAGTAGAATTCCTACATGCCTCCTCTCCACACACAGCACAGCCTTCCCCACCATCAACATTCCTGATCATTATAATAGTACATTCGTTACATTCAGTGAACCAACATTGATAACATCCTTATCAACCAAAGTGTGTCATTTACATTAGGGTTCACTTCTTGTGTTCATGTATTTTTTTTTAAAGGTATTTCTTGATACTTTGATTCTAATCAAATCTCTAGTGAGCTAAAGATAAGGTAAACTGGATTGTAAGGTAAACTAGTGTGGAGTTTCAAAAATTACTGGTTGATTTGGGAAAGTGCTTTATGGTTTGGTGCTCATTGGTTAATATAAGGATTGCCATTGGTTTATTCTTTGAAGAGTTTAATCTTATCAGCCAATCTCTTTTGATAAAAGCTCTGTGAAAAAGATTTCAGGGTCCAGATGATCTATATATATTAATCATTATGCTGTACACAGATATTTAGTTTAAGAAAATAACCAAAACAGTATGTTTGGGGTTTGTAATAAAGAGGTTTGGCTGTTGACTTTTTAACTGAAACTACTTCTATTACATTCTCTGAATATGCAGTCCAATACAAAAGCATCCTTTCTCCTTTACTGACAAGAATGAACTCTCGAATAGATCAGAAATTCTTAACAGTTTACTTGAATATTACAAGTATAATTACTGAGAATTGTTCTCCAATACTCATCTTTTAAGAGCTTTTTCTAAATATTTAATTCCCAGAAATTTTACCTGATCATCGTAGTTACACCTGAGTGCTACACACAATTCTTGAAACAATTCCGATATACTGTATTCTGTGATTATTCCTATTTACAAATAAAGAACTGAGGCTTTAGGAAAATAAGTAAACCTTATTAATAAGTGTCAGAGTATGAAAGTAGAAGTGTTGCTACTTTGATATTGAATTTAAGTAAGAACAGTTGTAATTGTATCAAATACGATAAGTGAAACTTTATAGAACAAGAAAATGTGCTTTTTGAACATTGAATTTTATGTATAGGTTTCTGTTTTCCAAGTAGGTTCACCAATATTAACCCTGAGTACAAGAAGACAGATTTTTCTAGAGATTTTATTTGCTATAAAAGTGCTAGAGTGTAAGTTGAATTGGTGAAATTCTTTGTCTCTGGGAACCAAATGGTAATTAAAGGAAGAATCAAGTTAAAATTTAACTGGTTAGATAGGCGGTCTTTGCCTAACAAATAGTTCCATATATAAGGAATTAAATATACTTATGCATACATTAGTAATCTCAAATTTGGAGATTGTTTCCTTAATTTATAAGTTGCTTTCAGTTCAATAGTGAGGCATGTGTTTGTTCCTGAAAATAATAGGAAATTTGAATATCTTTATCTTTTCATTATGAGCTTTGCACCATCCCTGAAATATTTTAAAGACAAATTTTAGACTTTGAGCTTGTGCATCTCTACTTTTGTAATGTTTTAATGCATTGTTGTGGAATGGATTTAAGTGTATAAGTAGATTGGATTTGCAGGAGGAACAAGATGGGTTTTGTTATTGTTCTTTCATTTAGTATATCAGATGTTCTGGAGTGAGACACTTATGTATTAATTTTTCTGCTTTTTGGGAGAGGCAGCCATCAGTTTTTCTCCCTTAACTGTAAATTCTAGATTATTTATTTCAGCAATCATCTGGCAAATTTAAATTTCAGACAAACTAATGTGTAGGTTCTGGAATCAGACTGCTAGGGATCAAATCCTGATTCTCCTTATTCTGTTTATTAGCAGTTGAACTTTGGATAAGTTTAACCTTTCTGCCTTATCTTAAAAGATGGGTAATAAATATACCCACACCATAGGTTCTTTGTAAGGAGAAAGCATTGTAAACACTCATTTTTATTAAAACTATTATAACCATTAGTTGGGGAGGTTTGAATAGCAATCAGGTAAGTGCTAATGGAGCACTGATACTAATATTAACCCAATTAAAGAAATACATAATTCATTCTGTTGTCAGATTTTTTTTTTTTAGATTTTTAGAATCTGATATTTGTTGTTTTATCAGGAGTAATTCATTAATGTACCTGGACTGTAAGATTATCAACCTAACCTACCTCCATTTCTAGTTGACGCCCAGAATAGTGAAATGACTTTCCCAAAGTTTCATTGGTAGTAACTTGGTAATCGATTGTGAGCAACCAACCAGTATTCTTTTTTTATACCTTAGTCAACTGCTATAAATAAAAAATCTTAAATGAATGAAGGTAGTATAATTTTTAATTTATAATGAATTTTCTGGTATGCGATCTCTCACCATTTCTTTTAAGTTTCTTTATTTCATTTCTATTAGTAATTCAGTTAAATTTACCTGATTATTCTATTAGTGATACTTGTCCAAAATATAAACATTGATTCAATTTTAAATATTTGTTGAGCTTTGCATAAGGTGAACTTTTTGAAAGGTAATAATAAATGACCCTTTCCTCAAAGAGATGATTTTAGATTGGGCACTTTTATTTGTAATTTTGGAAAAGAATTTCTCATATTTTTATCTTTTCTGTCTTCGGGTATCATATTCACCTTTTCAGTGGTATTTTTGTTTTCTGAATTTTTTAACATGGTCTTAAAAGCAGCCTGAGTCTTCTAGTTTTTTTAATAGACTGTTTTCTAATTTAATGGCTTTTCTTTGCCTTTTACTTTGTTTTTCCTACTTTAGAGGAGTGTTTTTTTTTTTTAGTTATTGTTGCCCTTGCCTTGCTAAATCTGTTTTTAATAATTGTTTTTTTACCAGTTTCTTTAGTTTGATTCCATTTTTATATTTAACTGTTGCCTTGTGTTTACATTTATTTGTATAAAAAAGTAAAGAATAAATTCAATCTTTTTAAGAATAGCTGCTATCTTTGTGTGAGCCCCTTTGGTTTTAGGTGCCATGTTAGACAGAAGTACCTATAATTTTATGCCATTTAAAAACAGCTCAATACTCCTATGTTCACTTGATTTCTAGGTCTATTCTGGATAGCAGGTTTTGTGAAGACATTTATTCTTTCTTGGACCTCAGATTTACCAGACATCTCATGGTATTTCCTTTTATATTATTTTTTTAATGGCTGCCATTTACTCTCAATGTATTTTGTGTATATTCTACTTTTTTACTTGCCAGTTAGGTAACCATTTTTTTTTAATTCACATATAAGATGCGAAAGCTTTGTGCTAATTGTTTGGATTGTATTGAATTGTTTTTCCTCTAGTTATGCCTGTGTTATAAGCTCGTATCGTTTCTGCTTACCACATTGGTTTTCTCTTTCTTTTCTTCTTATTTTTAAAGTCACAGTGATTTGACCCTAACGAATTTATGATTTTATTAAGTATCAACTGGGTGCGTGAGTTTTCTGGCTTTAGAGTTTTTGATATTAATGAATATTTACCAATTTGTGGTCTCAATAGACACGACCGCTTGTCTTCTGACCTCTTATGAGCAAATTACTGAGTTCTTATCTATTGAAACAAACTCAGAATCTCTGGTTCTGTTTCAGATGTGATGATTTGTCTGTATCTTAGGAATGAGTTTCAATGTTTTTAGGGAGATGAATTTCTGGAGGAGGTGTCATGTAGTTTTTATAGCACTTAATTGTATGGGTTGACAACTCATTTGGTTAATGAGGCCAGAGCTGCAGTTTTATCCTAGGTGCTCTAATTCATTCAGCAATCCTTGTGTAGTGCCTGTTATGTTCTGGGCACTGTGCAGGGTTTGAGAGACAGGCAGCAATCACACAAATATAATCCATTGTTTGAAATAGGCTTATGGCAAACTCATCACTGCTATTTAAAAACAGCTCAAATATAGTGTTTATTGAGGGTTGTATATTTATATAAAATTAGGTCACTATTAAATACATACTCAAAAATACATACTCTTAGATTGGAATATTATTCAGATATCTAAAAGAATGAATAATGGTTTAATTCCTGCTTTCCATTTTTTTCCTCTGGTTAAAAAAAAACCAAACATTTAACAATGTTTACATAAAATACAAGATTTCCTAGGAATCTGCCATAAAGATAAGCTGAGTGGAAGAAAACTTCTACCAACTAGATGCTACCAAAAAGGAAGAGAATTTTTTTTTTTAATTGTAATTGTTATCTGTTGTTAGGGTCAAGTCTTCAGTACTTTAAAGAAATACAGAATAATTTAACTTTTGAGTAGAACTTACAGTTTTTATGTATATTGTTTGCATTTTGTCATTTAGAAATTTTATCATTTTATAGCTCTGTACGGGTTAATAAATATGGCTTTTACGAAGTAACTAATATGGTCACAGGTGCAGAAAGGAAGGTAGGACTTTTCCTTTTTCTCATTCTGCTTTAATTGTTTTTAGAGGACAATTTTAATTTCATAGTGCAAACTATAAAAAATGACAAGTAGAGGACCATAATTTATTTTCAAAAACTATTAGATTCTCTTTAAATGAAACCTAAAGAGTTTTTCTATCCACACATTTTTTTGTGATGAAATAAGAGCAACTCTTCTTTTGCGACTACCACTTATTAATTGCTAATATGTATAATGCATTATACAAAATACTTTATTTCACATTTGCTATTTCATTTTCTTCCCAGAATTCTTGGGAGGATAAATTAAACAAGGAACCTGTTGCTAAAAGAGGTTAAATAATTTGCCTCGTACACATATCTAGTGAATGTTAGAGAGGCTCCGATGCTTATGTTTTAAACTTTTAGGTGCAATTGCTTATTATTGTATATTTTTATTACAATAATTTGTAATCTAGTAGCTCCCCCCAGTTATAAATGGTTTAAAAGTAAAGTCTAGTTTTCTTGGAAAATTCAAACCACCATTACCACCTTATTTTCGTATTTTGGTGTTTTCCCCCTTAAGGTATGAGCCCAAAGTCTGCATCATCTTTGTGAAATAAGAATTAACCTGAGTAGGTATTCCCAAACTTAATTGTAAAAATTAAAGATAAATATAAGAATTACTGTTTGAAGAAACTGCTCTCTAGTATTTTGGGTATAACATGACAGGGACAATTCTGACTGTTGCTCTTTTCCTCTTTATAGAATTATCAATCTATTTCGTTCCCAAGTTGTACTATATCATTGCTGAAAAGATTTTGAGTAGCTATTTCACAAACAGTACATATAACAAGTGTTATACGTGAATTTAGGTTTAAAAAATTGATGTTGAAGCTGAATATATTTTTGTTACTATGGTGAATTTGTTTTAAAAAGTACTTCAGTTATATTAGATTTCTCTAATAATGGTCTGTATTAGAAATAGGGAGCACTCTCAATACACATGTATTTCTGTAGTATGGAAAATGACAACCACTGTAAAACAATTGCTTTTATTACAAATAAAATAGCTTTCCTTTCAAATATATGTAAACAGTAGAGTGGAATTGTTTAAATCCAGATTTTATCTCTTAAACTGAGCAACCTAGGTTAAATTATTAAACCTTTCTTGCTGTTGTGTTCCTCAGTGGTAAAATGGAGATCCCTGTTTCAGCATTATGGGGATTAAATAGATCATCCATGAAAAAGTTTAAGTATGGTGTTTAGTCCATAGAAAATACTAAGTATTTGTTAGTTTGTTATTAGATCACTCACTGAACCAAGACGACTTGTTTTTGGATACTAGTGCTACAAGAAATTCCGTTTTATCTTTCAAAATGAATAATAATTGTTGGTTCTTCACTAAGCAATATTGACATCCTAAATTCATTTCTTAAGGAAGATTATGATTCAGAAATTTTCTTTTGATCACAGTCATATAGCTTAATTCCAAAAAGTAAACGAAATAGAGAGTCCCTGAGCAAGTTCATGCTTTCTTCATGTATTTTACTTATTTCATGTATTTTACTTACTGATACTTGTAGTGTGACTGTTGCTAGGAATAGGAAGATGATTCTTAACTTTTTGTTCCTTTTTCTTTTAAACAGGGTTTGTGGATGCACTTAGATGTTTGCAATGAGCACTGTGGCTGGCATGCCCCAGTGTTTTGGATACCAATGCATAGGACTCCATAGTAATCGAATTTATCAGAGGCGAACGTCATGAGCATAGTGATCCCTTTGGGGGTTGATACAGCAGAAACGTCATACTTGGAAATGGCTGCAGGCTCAGAGTAAGTATTTAAATTAAAGGTATTTTGGCTAGGGAAAGGCAAAATATTTCATACAATTATTTTAGCACAACAAAGCAGTTCTTGATTTTCAATTTATATTTTTCTCATTTTAGACCCTTGGCTAAAATAAAATATCAGAAGGTTAAGGCAAAAATCCTTTCAACTAAAATTACTTTTATAAATAATTTTTGAGTCAAAATGATGTATCTTTTTCTAATTCTTTTTGTCTTTCCCATTTGCTAATTGTTGACATCAAGAGAACATAATTGGTTGTTTTTTTTAGATTGTAAGATCTGTCATGTTTATATTGGAAAATAATTTGGTTTTAAATTTGAATCTTTAAAAAATGATAATACCTATTTAAAGACTTTAAGTTATTGCTGTGAAGATTGATTATTTGTTTTTGGAAATTGCAAAGGATTCAGGTGACAGACAGTGTTGGAAGCTGAAGGATGGGAAGGTGCATGCTTATGTTCTTTGATTCAGTATAGAGTTGCTTAATGGGACCCTTATTGACCAGAAAGCTGAACTTAGTGGAATTTAAGTTTTTTAAAAAAAGGAAATTTATTTTAGGGCTCCTAGTCCTAGTGTACAGAAAGAATGAAAATACTGTTATTGATCTCCTTTTGCTAGCATTTCAAGTGGCCTAGAAGTATTTTCACCAGTCCCACTTCTGCCATTGGGAAGGACAGAGATGCTCTCTAATATTCCTATAATATACTAACTGTATAGTCAGTCTGTTTAACTGTATGATTATTATAATATAATTTTTAAGAGCCATTATGTTTTTTTGTATGTATGAGTTATTTTTGTTGTAAAATAATAAGATTCCCAAACAAGGCACTCTTGCGACAGCCGCCCAAGTAGAGACATTACTAAGGAAGGAAAGAACCTGGAAGCAGGGCTTGAGAGGCAAGGGGTTTCAAGTCTAAGGTACTAGTCTTTCTTAATGTAAAGCATCTGATAGGTGCAAATCCATATCCGATAATAGCTATAGGCAATTATTTGTAATAATCAGATTCTTTGCTTTTTAAAAATATTTACCTCGCTAGTCTTTTTTTAAAAATTGGCATTTTAAGCAATTAATACAAGATACAATTTATGAAATGTTATTTATATACGAGATAGGAATTTGTTTAGTATACAATGTGAGATACACTTGTACCTTGTTTGACTGTCTAGTATGTGTACTATAAGGGAATTCACAAACAGTGAAAACCACATAATTATACAGTTAAAAAGGAATGAATAATACATTGAAAGAGGACAGTCTATGAGATAGCTGTCTGTTTTCTGTATTAAATACATTTATAGAATTTAGAATATAAATATGACTTATGTTATGGAACCAAATCTTTTCTGATATAAATATGGCCATTTTTATTATGGAAAATTTATTAATTTGTAGCTAATTACAAAATGACTATCTTTTAAAAAGTATTTTTGTGTTAGGAACTTTTTTTTTATATTCCACATATAGTTATCTGTCCCTTGGGCATGGTCCCTCACTTAGTGGACACAAAGTATAACTGGTGCCAATTTTTATTATGGAACAACCAGATTTTTTTTTTTATTTAATTTTCAAACTTTTAAATTCTCTTTTTTAATATAAAACCTGGAAGCTTAAAAAGACCCTTGAATCACATTTTCCCCCCTTCCCACAGAAACATAAAGCTTTTGGAGCTCTTTTGATAAGAAATTTTGATGTAATTAGCGTGTTGCTTCCTTTTATTTTCAGATACATAATCAAAAGATACTATAGTTGTGTAAGTTGCAAGATATTGGGGGAAGGGTGCATGGGTCATCCCTGAACATTTCTTTGTTAACCTCTTATGAAGCTGAGTAATTATTTCAAAATAAAATGTTTTTTAAAAAGAGAATTACATTTTATTGTACTCATGTGGCTATATACTATTATTAATTCTATGTTAGTTACTTTTTAAAAAAAGATTGTACTGCTACAATACAGTATATCACTAATTAATTTAAAATTTAGAAGGTACTCAGTGATTGTTTATTGAATGAATTCATGTACTGGACCAAATTTATTCTCACTTCTAAGGCTATAAAAAAAGAATTTATTGAATCACTTACAGTTCATCTGGTTTATCTTGTAGCATTTTATAGGTAGGAAATTGAAGATCTAGTTCAGGGTCTATGAAGAATGGGTTTGCTAAACTCTAGTCCACTATTTCCATACTTGATAACATTTGCTCTTAGACTATTATGTGTCTAAAATAAAACTCATTCCCACCAAGTCCAGTTTATTCTTTGTTACATATTTGTTTTCCTTTCATCACTACGTTTTGAAAAATCTTGGATTTTTCTTTTCCTTTGGAGTTAGGGATCTTGTTTTTTTACTACTTTCTGCTCTATATTACCTTGCCAAGAGTTGGCTCTCCCTGAATGTTTGAACTAAAAAGAATGGTTTTAAAATACTTTAGGAATAAACCAATTAGCAAATATTGATTAGCAAATATTGACTATGATTTAGGGATAACCATTTTAATAAGAATAAAATATTGTTGCATTAGCCTAAGTTTTATCTTAAGCAGTTGTAAACATTTCCACAGTCAAATTTAACAGAAGATTTTTTATTTTAAAATAACTTTTAACTATACATAGCATTAATAAAAACAAAAACCTAGACCTTGGTGAATACAAATGGGAGTTGAAACCAAAGGCTGTTGTGGAGACTCTAAGATACTCTAAAAAACTGCATATTAGCCACTTGTAGGTCTTGGCAAGAAGCTTTTATCTGCATTTTGTTTGTCTTGAGATTTGAAAAATACTAATCACAACATAACATACAAAGGTTAACATTATGACTGACTGTTTTTCTCACTAGCGCCCAGCATAATCCTTCATACAATTAAAAACATGGACAAGTAATGATATATTTAAAGGGAAAGCTGAGTGAAGTATAAATATTTTTTAAAACTTGATTAGCAAAATGACTGTAACTGGAATAATGGCACCACCTTTCTTACCAGGAAGCTGTATCTGTAGTGTTTTTTGATTAACTTGCATGTCCCTATAGACTAATACTAGAAGTAGACTTCTTGCTTCTAGCATAATTTCAAAGGATATTAACAATCCATGAGAAAGCACCTTTTGGATTATCATTTATAAGCATCAGCTATGTGGAATGTGTTGTACTAGAGGTTCCGGTTACAAAGATTAAGTGTAAACTTTTATCCCTACTCTTAAGGAAATTATATTCAGTTGTCAAGTCAGAACTCTTCGATCATAACTGTCTGATAGAAATGTGCTGTGACTCATGTACTTTAGAATTTTTCTAGTAGCCATATTAAAAAGGTTTTTTAAAGGGTGAAATTAATTTTGTTAAATATTTTATTTAACTGAATATATCCAGAGTATTGTTATTTTAATGTAAAATCAATATAAAAATATTAATGAGATATTTCATGTTTTATTTTTCACACTAAGTCTTTAAAATCTGATATATACTTTATACTTCCATTACCTCTCAGTTTGAACTAGCCACATTTTAGGTGGTCAGTAGCACATATGTCTAGTGGCTACTGTTTTGGATAGAGAAGCTGTAGACTAGATAACAAAGTGGTAGGATTTCAGAGGAGAAAGGAACAGAGAAGCCTAGGCTAGCTATGAAAGTTGTAAAAGTGAGACCATAGCAATCTTTATCTTTCTGAATATGAAAGACAAAGATATAGCTATGAGGTAGATAATTGTTATTCTCAGTTTATAGGTGAAGAAATTGAAGTCAGAGAAGATAAGTGGCAGAGGCAGAACTTAATGATATGTTGATTTTAGGCTTTTTCTGTCATAGCTCCTTTACTTAAAAAAATGATTTATGTAACATAACTACTTTGTTTTGATAATATGGTTCATGTAAGTAGTAGTTTCAGTTTTAGAAGAGTAGTAAATTTAATATTATAAATGACCGCATGTAACAATGATGGTTTCAGGTCTTTGCTCAAGGATAAAGGAGTATAAAAGAAAACGTAGACTCCATCATTACTAAATAGACAGGAAAGTTGAGCCCGAGTGTGGGTGTTTGTTAGAACTGTATTTTTTTTTTTTTATCCTAATAAGTAGAAATTACCTCTTCTATTCCAACCATCTAAATTCCTAAATTGATTAAATAAGCAAAAAAAGACAGGAAACATTTTTGGAGCCAAAAAGTAGGAAGAGGTGTAAATGAGGAATGTTAAATTTCTTCTTTCCTAGCCTTTTTTAAAAAGAAAAACCAAATTACTGTTTTCTCTCAGAGATTGGGAACATGATTGCTAACATTATATTCCTTTTAATATTGCTACTGAATATCTCTTGGTAGCATTAGAAATCAATTATAATGAGCTTTTACATAATTAGGTATATTTTAGGATGTGGTGGACAAATTAGTAAATGTAACATGTGTAAGTTAGAGGTGAATTATTTTGGAGGAAGTCTAGTACTATGCCTGGCAACATAGTAAATCCTCATTTGTTGACTGAGTAGTAAAGAGAATCAGTTTTCACTTTTGTTCTGCCACTAACATACTGCTGAGCACACACAAACCACTTATTGTGAACTTTGGTATCATCATTTGAAAAAGGAAGGCTTGGATTGAAGTATTAATGTGATTCTTTCTGACTTCAGATTTCTGAGATTCAGTGCATTTTTACCACCTGTATTTTGCTATGGTATTTGATATTAAGTAATTTTAGTGTCACTAGAGCCACCTGCTGACAGAATTTATTAATTTGTTGAAGTGGTTGCATGCTTTTAACCTAAATTTACATATTGAAGATACTAAAATGTTTTGTGTATAATTAAATGTTTTAGTAGCTTTTTACTTGTTCATTTTTCACTAGTGCTTATAATTTTTGCTTATGATTTCTTTACACTTTTTTACTACCAAGAAACTAATATTTTTGGCTGCTCTCGAAGGTGTTTATTTGCTTATCTTAGTACTTTCATTTATATGTGGTTTTGTTTTAATATTCAAAAGCTTGTTTTAAAGTATTCCCCCAGCATTATTTAGGACTGTTCTTAAAATGATGCTGAATTTCTCATTTGTTTCATATTTAATCATAAACAATTTTTCTTCTAATTTTTTTTACTTGTAATACTGAACACAGAGCTCATTCTATCCACACAACTGTATTAGTGTATAATATTTCTTAATCATCCCAGCAAAAAATCAGGCAGGTCTTATTCCCTTTGCACAAAAGAAATGCAGCTCAAGGAGAAGAACAAACTTACCTAAGACTGCATAATTAATGAAAAGTAGAGCTAGGTTTGAACCCAGGGTTGCTTGGCTCCAGATCCATGCTGCCACATAGGTCAGAAGAGACAGATTTTGTTAAAGATGAGTTAACTGAAATAAAATGCCATATGTGATAAACTGAAGACAATTGTTATACCAAACCTGTTCTCCATTTTTTTAAATTTCCTGTGCTATTTGATGTGTACAGTTTTAATGTCTTTAAAAAATAATAGGTTATAACAAGGATAAAAAAATGGACAAGATTTGATCACAAATCTGAAGGAGCATATGGAGAACTCCACCGAGATCTTTTACACCCATTATTATGACAGGGAGCCATTCTATCCATGTGCCATTACTGATACCCAAGTGTGTGGTATCGAATGTTTTAATATTAAAAGTAAAATTAGAGGTTTCACCTAAAACACTAGTTTAACTTCTTATTAAAATCTATATTTTAAAGGTTTTTACAGGGAGGAAAATAAATTTTTGATGAGAAAGAAAAATTATAAAAGTCCAATTTCTGAGTTATTAGAGCTTATTCAATTATTTTGAACTGTTCTTTTTTTCTAAATGCCTCTTTAACGTAATGGTTGGCACTTTTCTCTTTTTAGGTCTTAAGTTCAGTTCAACTAACTTAAATGTCTATATTAAAAATATATAATGTGGGTTAAGTGATAATTTATGATGAATTTTTAAAGGATAAGGACATTTTGATAGAAACATAAATTTGTAAATTTCTTAAGTGGTTCTAGAAAAACAGCAACATCAAGTAGATTACTGTAGATAAAATGGTAGTTGTTTTGCCTTCTAGTTTTTGACAGTAATTCAGAACTACAACACATTTTCATTTTTAAGAATAGAAGTATGACATAAATAATTATAATGACCAAAAATGTTCTCAATATGTGTAAAGTTTGTGAAGTAATGAAAATTAAAGTGGAATACATGTAGGATTACCAGAACTCAGGGCTTTATGCAACTCTAATAAAGCGACATACAGTACCATTTATAATACAAAAATAAGGTAAAGCTATTTACCTCATTAAGTCATAAATAGCAATCTAGTAAATTCCACAGGAATAGTGAGGACAGTTGCAGTTTGGTGGGAAAAGTGCTAGACCAATTTAAGAGATCTGGGCTTTAGTATTTTCTTTGCTATTTTAACACCATGTGATTTAGAATTAAGAGTTCATTTTAGAAATATGGAAACTGAGACCCAGAGTGGTTATATGGCATGTCCCAAGGACACACAATGAATTAGGGCTTTAATCTAGTGATAGATTTAGGGCTTTAATCTAGAGTTTGTGACACTTAGATCAGTTATCTCCTGCTCTATAAAACTAGTCTCTCAAATACCTCTATAACTGTTCCTATCCTACTACACTCTGTCCCACACTAACCAGAATTTAGCAGCCGATCCTCTACCCCTAGCTCATGACAAAATTGTTTGGGGTTCCAGGAATTGCCCTCCACACTATGCCGTGTATCTAGTCTCAGCAGGAGCAGATCTACTACTACCAGTTCTAGGCCCAAACAAATCATCTTCCGGGTGTAAGGAAAGGAAACCACACCCTGACACTCACTCCTTTGGGGCCAGATGCAAACTACCACATCTTTGTTCTACCTGCTTGCTTTACTAAATCTTAGCAACAACATTTCTTCTTCAGGCCCCCGACTTCACCTCTAGGGGTCAGAGATAGAGTCTGGGAGTGGCTAATTTAGATTAAATCTTGGCCATCTGTCAGTTTCATCTGTGCCTCCCTCCCATTCAGATGCTTGAATCCTCTCCTTTCTTTTCCCTTTTATTAATTCTTCCACCTGCCTTGGTACAATTTTGCTAATATTGCTTTGACCATGCTACTGTCACACTGAAGCTAATGCATAGTTCTCAGGCCTTATATAACTTGTTCCGTTAGCAGGATTTGATTCTATCGACTCTCTATACCTTTGGCTTTAGTGAAATTGTCCTTTTGTGGTTTTCTTTTTTTTTTAATTTTAAAATATACATAACATAAAATTTACCATTTTAACTATTTTTAAGTATATAAATCAGTGGCATTAAGTAGTAGCACAGTGTTGCGCAGCCATTACTACTATTTCCATACTTTTTTTATCATCCTAAACAACCTTGTATTCTCTCCAGGCCCCAGTGCTTGGTAACCTCTATTTTACTGTCTTTATTTGCCTATTCTAGATACCTTATGTAAATAGAATCATAAAATATCATTTTGTGTATGGCCTGTTTCACCTAGTATAATGTTCTTAAGATTCATCCATGTTGTAGCATGTATCAGAATTCAATTTTTATGGCTGAATAATACTCCATTGTATAGATGTACCACATTTTGTTAATCTGTTATCTGTTGAGGGACACTTGAGATGTTTCCACCTTTTGGGCATTGTGAGTAATGCTGCTGTGAATATTTGTATGCAGTATCTGAGTCCTTGATTTCAGTTCTTTTGGGTATATAATTTTGGAGTGAAATCACTGGGCCATAAGATAATTCTATTTAACATTTTGAGAAGTCGCCAAACTGTTTTCCATCTGGTTTTCTTTTTATGCCTTAATCTCATTTTTAAGTGTCTTCTCCTTTTTCTTAAATATTTATGTTTTCTAGAAGCCTGTACTTATCTTACTTTGTAAGCTGCCCTGGAGATTTCATCCACTTCTATAGCTTTCACCATTTCCTATATGCCGATGACTTCCAAATCATCCTTAACCTTATTCTGTCTCATGAGCTCCACCCATCTTGCACTCTTCATTACTAGATCTCTTAATTTAAATGTTTCATGACTATAAAGTACATACTTGTAGAAAATCCTTTTATACTTTTCAGATTATTTTGGAATTTAAAACTAAGTTTAGAGCGAGGGTTAGCATACTTTTTCTGTAAAGGGGCAGGGATGCATACTTAAGACTTGGAACAGAATGGTTGCTGTTGCAACTCAGCTATGTATTACATACTCTCTGAGTCATAAAGTATGTATAAATAAATGAGCATGACTATGTTTCATTAAAACTTTTTACAAAATTAGGCACCAGGCTGAGTTTGCCTCAGGGATCCTTGTTTGCTAACCTCTTATTTAGAGAAAGTGAATCTTGAGAAAATGCTTTTTCTAATAAAGAATACCATTTTTCTCTGATTTCATTGGCTTAAGCAAGTACTACTAGTTCAGTGGTATGACTTACTTTAAAAATATAACAACTCAATAGGAATTTCGTATTTATTAAAAATATTTATTGAGGGCTTATTATATACTATTTTCAGTGCTGAGGACACAATTCCATATTTAAAATCCTATATTTATATTCAGATTCTGTTTTTCCTCTTGTAAAATGGATAAAACATCACTTTCTTATTAGAGTCCTATTCTTCCACTTGTCCTCTTCCCTTTTCAAGATCTTAATACTTCACACTTGCCTGCAGTTATTCCACATATCCTGAATCTTGAATTTCTCTATTAGATCATTTCCTGTCTCATATAACTATCTTAAAACTCCTGTCCCCTGTTATTTATTATTCTATTTCTCTGTTTCATTAGCAAACTCCCTGCAAGAGTTGTTTGCATTCAGCATCAGGCTGCACAACACTGCTATAACTACCTATGTTGTCAAACTAGTTGGTAGGCTTTTATAATTCGTATAGATTTCTAAGAATTTGATATAAATAACCATTCCCTCCTACTTGAAAGTTTTAACTCTCTCGGCTTACCAAGCCACTTTTTCTCATTTTTTGCTCGATCTTCTGCCCCAAATCTTTTTTTTTCTAGGCTCATCTTTTCCTTGAAATAATCCCATTTCTATCTAGTTATTTAAGCCAAAACCTTAAGGCATTCGTGATTGCTTCTTTTCGCTCACCATCCACACCTAATTCATTGGTCAGTCTATTTCTCTCTCCAAAATACATTTAGAATCAGTACAGTTCTCTCTATTTCTAGTCCAAGTCCTGTCATTTCTTATCTGGACACTGCAGCAAAATAGTCTCTGTTTCTTTTTTCTCCCTTCTACAGTTCATTTTCTGTGTAGAAGTTAAAGCGATTCTTCTGAAGCGTAAACCAAATCATGTATTTCTCCCAATTGAAAAACTTCCAGAGGTTTCTTGTTTCACTTAAAATCCTAACTTCTTTTGGCCCCAAAAGCCTTACTTCTCTAATCTCTACTTGATATTCTCCCTTTGGCCTACTATTACTCCAACATTGATATTATTTTCCATGTTCTTTTGAACATTCTAAATTTGTTCCTGCCTCAGGGCCTTTGTACTTGCTGTTCCCTCTGCCTGGAATATTCTTCTTTTGTTTATAGCATAGTCTTAGCTGAGCTCAAATATAACTTTCCAGTGAGGCCTTCTTTCTCCAACTAAGATAGTATCTGAATAACTTTTATGAAACCATCTTGTTTTATTTTATTATTTCTTTATCTTTTTACTCAAATCCAAGCTTCATGAGTACAGACACATCTGTTTTATTATATGTTACTGTCTCTGCAGCACCTACCACAGAGCCTGGCATATAGTAAGTATTGAGTCATGAATCATTGCTTGACTGTCTCTTGGCTAATTATATAGGAATGATTGATGAAAGCTAATATCTTAGCTAATTCTATTTTGGTTGGTTAGGAGAGACAGAACTAAAGCTACAGATATTTTATAGCCTCTCTATTGCAGACAGATGTAAAAGATAGAATTGAACAAAATTTCTCTTGTATGTAAAAAGAGTCTCACACAATTGGTGTGATTTCAATGAGTTGAATGCTATAGTTTTTTAAAGTAGCAGTAGCAGTTCTAGTTAGTGCCTATTTCAGGAAGCTGGGAAATACTTAAAGGCAATAGGAAACTAGCAGAATTAGAATAGTGACTAGAGAGAGATTGAAATTTACTACATACATTATGTGAGTGACTGTGTATAGATCATGATAGAATACATGAGGACAGAATGTAGAAGGAGGAGGAATATAAAATTCTCCAATATAAGAATTTTAACAAGTGATTGTATTTTTTTTTAAGTGATTGTATTTTGTCCAGGAAATTGTTAATCACATTCTTTGTAACCTATGAGGGATTAAATGGTGGAATTTCTCAGTTCATATAGTTAAAAGGAGTTCAAAATATAATTTTATTTTTAAAAAGTTCAACTCAGGATCCCTCTTTGGAAGCTGTACAATGATGTTCTGTAGATCAAAATAGACACTTCAAACTGATTGAAGTTTTGTGTGGCTAAACAGCCAATAAAAGATTGTTTTAAATAAAACAGCCTAATGAAAGGTTTCTTTCAGAATTCATGATAGTCTATTAAGGGGAAAAGTAGATTCAAAGAAGTTTGGCATGTCACATAATAACTAGAAATTAAATGGGTGAAAAGATAATTTGAGTCATATTCAGCAAATAACACCAAATTTGGTAAGGTTTTAAAAACACATTATAAGAAGGAAGTCTGCTAGAGAATTTTTGGGAGCTTCTTGTTGGTAGTATAATTGATAAATTCAGAGATTACTAAGAGTTCAGTTTTCTTTAAGTAATAAAATAGTCAAAAGTCTTTTATTTCCACATTGTCATTGAAAGCAACTAAATATCGGATGAATCTTTAGAGCGGTTAATGTACCGTGTTTTCTACCTAATAAAAAATTAGTGTAGGTAAATCTCTAAGGTGAATTGGTCCTATACTTGATAATTGAAGGAACTTAAAGGATGAAATGACAATATTATTAGTTGTAATAGCAAGTTGTACATTTTCATATTCCTTTCTTAGATAAAAAGGTTACCAGTTTGGATCCTGGCCACCATACACTCATGAAGATCACTATGAAACTAGACAGAGTACTAAGGTTTTCAATGAAGCAAAGAACTGAGCAAAGTAACTTGTTTGTAAATGGGAATGGATGGAGGAAGGAGTGTTGGAGAGGTGGTACTTTTTACATACTCTGATCAGTTTCAAGGCTTCTCTTGAATCAACTAAATCTGGGAGAATTATTTACAGATTACTCAACCTCACAATTGAAGCCTTCAGCTTTATCTTGCCATGCTGGTATTCTGATCACATCATTACCTTCCTTGGGAGGGAAGCAAACCATTAGTTCACCTCTCTGTAGTTTTTCAGGATGAAAATCGTATTCTTTAGCTGGATACCTAACCTACTTTTTGAACTAGTCTTTGCCTGATTTATCTTTCCTCATCTCTCACCTTTCCTCTATAACTCTCAACTGCTCTGAATTTTATCATTTCTTTTTATTCTGTGGTTCCTAAACATCAGTGAACATAAAAATTTAAAGTGCTTATCAAAATGTAGATTTCTGGGCCTGATATTTAAGATTTTTTATTCATTTGGGTAAGTAGAGCTGTAAAAAATTTTAACATGCACTACAGGTGATTATGATGCTGTTGGTCTGTCAATCATGCTTAGAGAAACATGTTTATAGGTGTCTTGCTGTTGTTATCTCTGCATGTATGCCTTCTGTCTGGAATAACTTCTCCATCTTTTTTCACCTATTTCTTGGGCTGGCAACTTGTCATTTTTTAAACTTGCTTAAATATGGCTACTATTAGGAAGGGACCCTGTGCCAACCTCTAATGGCATTAATATAGCATTGATATACTTGCTTATTTTTCCCATACATCACTTTCTTGAGAAGGACCACTTCTTTCACTTCTTTATTTTTTTAATTTCTAGCATCTCAGTGGCTTCTACTTAATGTGTGCTCATATGTTTATGGAATGAATGAAAACTATAATTTTAAGTTCTTGAAGGCAGAGACAGTATCTTATCTTTATATATCTCATAGTCCCTGGCAAACATTAGGCTTTCAATATTTGTTTAATATGTGCTAGTCAAACACATCTGTGGATGTAGTCCCTAGGCGGTTCTGAGTAATAGAAAGTTTTAAAATTTTGTCATTTTAATTTTGAGCAAGAAAACATTTAAGTATGTTTAGAATCATCCTGGATGACTACTAGTTATCCTGAATACTGCCATGAAATTTGTGCAGGTTTTTAAATCTGTATTCAATGGTGTTGGTACACAGATCACCTAAAGTTCCCGTTTCTCTAAATCCAAATCTCCAAAGAAAAATACCCTTCTATTACAGGGGTTTATATATTAATTCTAAAAAACAGCTAAATAAATAAACACTATCCTGAAGTCTGACTGACCTCTCCATGCTCCTTAAAGACTCCCCATGCCATTTTTTCCTATCTTTTTGCATACGCATGCCATATTATCTTTCTCCATCATTACTGGCTTTTTAAATTAATTTTTTTAAGAGAAGATATATTTGGTATAAAGTTCATATGTTCAAAATCCTGTATATCTTTCAGGAGCATTCTCATCTTTAATGAAACCGCATGTTATTTTTTATCCTTCCTGTTACTCAAGTAGATTTGGCCTTCTCTTGAGCCCCCTAGAGTCTAGAGCCTAGAACTTTGACCTTTGTAGCTCCTTCAAGGAGGTCTTTTTAGGTTCAACTAAACATTCAGACTTATGTAACTATCATAGATGATGCTTAGCACTAGTGTACATGGTATGTAGGACAGGAGCTTCAACCTATCAGAGATGAGCATAAGATGTTCCTCTTTGTGAGGCCATGTAGGAGTACAGTCATGCATCCAGGAGCTATTTTCTTTGGCTTTTCAGGTGACTGGTCAGGTACAAGGAGATAAGATCCACTTTGGACTGGTGCGAGAGCGTCCCTGATTTAGAAGCTTCATGTCCCTCAGAAGCCAATATTTCTTACAACAAGCATAGGCAGAGCTTCCATGTTCCCTGCAAGGGACATGCCAGTTATAGGAGTCACTGCATCTTGGAGAAGTTTAAGTCTGTGGCATCCTCATCAAGTATTTATAGTTTTCCAAATCCAGATACAATTAATTTACTAATCAAAGATGATTTTTATTAATGTGCCTAGCAATACAGCAAATTAGCTATCAGGTTTTTAGGGGAACAGAGATAGAAAGTTAAGATCAGCGTCTCATGCAAGAAGAGGAAAGTTTTATTGAGCATTTCTCCTTACCCTTCTTATGTCAATACCCTGTTTTTGCCTTGTAAGGTTTTTGTGTACCTGTTTTTGCTAACCCTACTGTTCCTCCCAAGATCAGAAACTCTTTGAAGGGTATGAAATGTTTTATATTTCCTGTTATTCTGTCAAGCATCTAACAAGGTACCTTAAACATGTAGTGAACATCACCATAGAACTATTTGTTGAATTACAGTTTGTATGCTTCTTTGACTATAAAGTAAATCCATCAAAAAAAAAAACCAAAAAAAAAAAAAACATAGAAAAAAAATTTCTATGAATGGGATTTATAAATGGTAACAAAGTAGAGGAATAAACTTTCTGGTTCAAGTGGTAAAACCGGTGGTGTCCTCCTACAGCATTGCTACGGTTGCTCTTATCTTAATGCCTGTACGACTTCTTTGGAATAGGAACTGCATAGTGATATCTCCAGATTTATTCTTTCATGTACAGCAAACTTATTGGTGATAATGTACAGATTTGAGAAGACTGTGAGTCAGCAGAAAATGGCAAATGTTTCACTAAGGGTAGGACAGAAATACTAAGATAGGATCATTTCTTGACTTTGGTATAGTAAGCTGCTAAGTCCAGCTAAATGATATCATCATCACTTTGTACCAGAGTATATTATACTCATAGCTAGGGTACCCTGCCTTTCTGTCTACCACACTTATTGAGGAAATAAATAGATCTGAAGAAAGATAAATGATCACCAGGGCTTAAGCGGCTGTGTTATAAATATAGATAATAGGATTGAGAACTATGTCTTAGAAAACATGGTAATTCAGTGGAGGTATGAGTGAACCCATATATGGAAGGAAGGGAGGAAGGAAAGGAGAGGGGAAGGAAAGGAAAGGAAGATTCTACAGATCTTCCACAGAGGCTTATAGAAATGCTCTGGACACCTTCCTGAATTGGGAGGAAAAGAATTCTTCCAGTTACCCATTGAATAAAAGATATTAAATGTAAGATTTAAAAATAAAACTTGGAAGTTAAAAAGAAACTTTTTAGTGAAGAAATACAGAAATAGATACAACAGTAGGGCAAATAGTACAGTAATCCCCGGTGGCCATTACTCAGCGTTAGCAGTATTCAGAGTTTTGCCAGTCTTATTTCCTCTATCCTACAGCTTTATTTAAAGTATTTTAAAGCAAATCCCCACATCGTTTTACCTGTGTATTCTGTATACATCACTAACAGATAAGAACGTTTTAAAAACTACTACAATACTATTATATAACAATTAAGAATACTTCCTTAATATAAAATACTCTTAAATACCAATTCATCTTCAGATTGTCTCAAAAATGTCTTTTTGTAATTGGTGTGTTCAAATTGAGATCCTAATAAGATCCACACATTGTATTTGATTGAAACGTCTCTTGAATCTCTTTTCATTTGCGACCTTTTAAATTTGTTTTCCCTTACACCATATACTTCCATATACCTGTTGAAGAAACTGGGTCATTCGGCCTATAGAAGTTTCAACATTCTGAATTTGGCTGATTTTCCTTCCGGTCACATAATCTTCTTACCCCGTATTTCTGTTAAACTGGCATTCAGATCTAGAGATGTGATTCGCATCAGATTCTTGTTTTTCCTCCTTCTTTATCCTCATTTTTCTCTTTTTCTTTTCAGCCTGATATGTGAGACTTTGTATTTTTTATTGCATAGCATTAGGTGAGGCACATAAAACTCGGTTGTCTAACTTCCAGTGATGATAAAAACGATCAACAGGTTCAAGTGTTGTCAGCTTTATCTGTCCATCAACTTTCATCATTTCCAGGTTTTAGCATCTGTCGTGTAAACCCATTATCTCTTGAGGGTTGCAGATTGATGATTTTTCTAATTTGATCATTCCTTCTGCATTTATTAGCTTATTAGGGAACTTCCAAATGAAGCAGTCAGTACCTATTGGCTTAGTTAACAAGAGAGCATACTTACTTCAGTTTTACAGCCAAACTGCATATTAGAATCTCTTTTTATGTATTTCAGTTCCTCTACTTATGGGAAACGATTCCAAGTTTTGAAAAAGTGAATTCATGTACAAATTCTGGAGGTTTTCAGCATTTGGCTGTACCTTATTGCTTTTATATTAGAAATACTTGAATTACCTGTTATTTTTGAACATTTTGAATTCCCAGACTAGAGAATGATATCTTTTTGGCAGTTTCTCATGGGTAAAGAGATAATCTTTTGACAATGATTGCTGCTTCAGTGATTCAAGAACACATACAAAACAATATAAATGAGGTCAAATTAAGTATCATACTCTTTTTGAATAGTTGCATCAAAATTATGTAAATGAAATTTCACTTGTCTATAGGATGAATACAGCACCATGTTTATGTTTTGATACATAATTATTTATAAAAATACTGTGCTAATATGCTATGCTATGCTAATACTATGCTAATACCTGTATATTAACTTAGTATTTATGTGAATATATATAAATTGGCTAAGAAGAGCACTGGAAAAACTATTTACACAAAAGTTTATTGTCGTATATTATTTTTATTAAAGTTTTATGAT
>NW_006494608.1:8666739-8747023 GCF_000325575.1 Pteropus alecto | reverse complement strand
TAAATATGGTAGGTTTACTTGGATTTAATTAATTATTTTCTATCAATTAAACATTTAAATTATTTCTGCTCTGGCATCTAGTTTTATGGATAGTATTACATTGAACATCTCAATTCTGCAAGTCTTTAATTAGTAGGAATTACTTTCTTAGGATAAATTTCCAAAGATGGGGCTACTGGATCAAAAGATGTTTGACTTTTGGTATTGGTCACAAAGTTGTTTTCAGAATTATTGTGTTCTCAAAATGCAGAGCTTTGAGGATATTTATCAGCATGGGACTTTTAAATAACATATCTAAGGATATCTGTTGTCCTGTTACTTTAAAAAAAATTAAATGCTTATATTACAGGAAAATCTTTAAAATATGTCAACCAAATTTATTTTTTAACAATTGTTACCTTTTAAAAATTACTTTAAGTAGCAGCATTAGAAATGAGGATCTTTTTATATATACATAAATTTATTTATTTAAAGTACACAGTACATTGGTTAGACAGAAATGAGGATCTTGGTAGTGTTTCTGCCTTCTTGCATTGCCAGCTTGTCAGTGCCGCAGCTGTATTTTGAATCATGACATTATGCAAAGCATTTGTGACTTATTTACATGCTTAAACTTGCCTGCATTTGCAGGGAAAGTTTTTTTTTTTTATTCCTAACCTTTAGCTGCTCCAAAACATCAAGGTTTTTGCCACACTCTTTAGCAATGTATTCAGAGTTTTATCTAAATTCTTTAGAGTGAATCTTTCTATTCTGGCCACAATTCTTTCATGTTGCTTTAATGATAGTATTGTAGATCAGGAATTTCTAAAACTCCACTTTTTCCTTCTATGTATTTTTTAAGAATTTGAAAGAAATCAATATTAGAAAGTAATCAAAGGCAATTTGATAGTATTTATCTATTTCATGTGCATTTTCCCCTTTGTTCAGCATTTCTGCCTCCAGGAATCCAGGTGGTCAAAATGCTACTATGTATGCAAAAAAGAAATAGAAGGGTGTACAATTGCAATGTGATATCTTTAACAGTGAAAAATAGAAGCAATTTACATATTTAGCAATAAGAAAATTGTTAAATAAGCTATGATACATTCATACAATGAAATAAGCAATTATATATTGCTTATATAGAGAGATAGATATTGACATTGAAAACTGAAAAAGCACACTGAATACATACAGCATATTCTCATTTTAAGAAATTATTAGATATATTTATGGATAGAAAAATGTAGAGGGGGATGGATACACAGCATCTTAATATGGGTATGCCTGGGGTTTGGATGAAGACATGGTCTTTCACTTTCTTAGGTACTTCCTATACTTAAATTTTAAATAGTAAGTATATATTATTTTGAAATTAAGAAACAGATTTCTATTTTAAAAGAATGAGTAAGTGAATTTTTAACATAACAGTATACATATTAGGTGAGTATTGGTTTTCAAAGTACTCAGAACATTTTGGAGACTCTTCCTTTGTAATCTCCTTCAGAATCATTTAACAACATCAGTTTGTGCCTCCTCTCTACTGATTCTAGCTCACTGGGTCCTGCAGCAGCAGCCACTTAGAGCTAAATTGAGAGTTTGTGCAGGGGATGAGAAAAGGGGGTGCAGTATATCAAGAAGCAGTTGATTTTAGAAATATGACTAATTAGAGTGTAACTACATTAAGTCTTAGACCATGAAGAGTACAAATAATACTGAGTTCTAAGAGAAAATTTTGGTAAGGATTATCATGAAATAATTATCTCATTGATGGCTATGGTAAAAATAAGAGTATGGAAGTGAGTCATGTTGTGTGTACACAAGGGGGAAATTAATTACAGTGTGAATTAGCCTCAGAAGTAGGTTCACTACCACATTGATCAATAGGAATTGACCAAATAGGGCTCAGGAGGATTGATATGAGTAAAGAAGTTGAGAAAGTGATGTATAAAAAAGCTTACTGATTCAACCATAGTGAGTGAGTTGTTATTCCCAGTTGTATCAATAGTTGGCCAAGTCATCATCACTTAACCATTACCAGGCCAGAACTGCTGATGTTACTCTAACATAGGCTGCTGCTTATGTTTTTTTATAAGCAAACCTTGGTTAATTGTGAGGTTTCCTATTTCTTTACTGGTATTTCCAAGCCTTCTTTATATCTTGGCACACTGATACATACAGATGCTCCTTAACCTAAAATAGGCTTGCTTCCTGATGAACCCTTTGTAAGTTAACATTGTAAATTGAAAATACACTTAATATACTAACCTACAAACATCATAGTTTAACCTAGCCAGTTTCTAAAAGCATATCACTTTCATATCACCGTAAAGTCGAAAATCTATAAGTTGGGGACTACCTGTAGTGTTGAACATTGAAATATATTCATCCCATTCAAATTGGGGTTCATATAGAGTCAGTGTGTCCTAAGTCCTGTTTAAATTATTTCTACCCCTTTTCTCTACACCTGCGCATAGTGTCCCTAGTGCCACTGAGTGTATTATATAATGTTTAGTCTCTAGTCATAGTTTTTTAATGATAAGGGAAACTATATTTGAACTTGAAGGTGGGAATTTACTTAATTAAACAAAAGTTTTTAATGACACAATCTGGATAGGCTACATCATATCCGCAAGGTGTCTATCTAATATAAAAAGACATTTTATTTATGTATAGCCAGTGAAATAAGTGCTTATAATTTTAAATTGATTAAAAGGAAAAAATACGAGTGGAATTCTCTTTGATGCAACTTTTTTCCCTCCAGACCAGAATCCGTAGAAGCTAGCCCTGTAGTAGTTGAGAAATCCAACAGTTATCCCCACCAGTTATATACCAGCAGCTCGCATCATTCACACAGTTACATTGGTTTGCCCTATGCGGTAAGTATCAAGCATTTCTGTAGAAGAGTATTTTTTATATCTAGAGGTTAAAAGTAGATGTGTGTGGTATTGTGCTTAAAGCTGAATATTTAAAAAGCATACTTGTTTTATACTATCTAAACAATTAGATACATAATTTGTAGTTTAATTTTTTATCACTCTAACTATATTCAAAGATTTAAAATTCTATAAGAGGAATTCCCTAGAAGTTTTATTATCATTACTGTTATTATTTTGCATTTTATCCTATTTATAGTTTGATGTTATAATTCATTCCTTCTTTATAAAAAGACTATAGGTAGAATTGTACTGTTTGCTGTTAATTCTGAATTATATAGTAACAAATAGTAAATTATATAGTTACCATTTATTGAGCACTTATGTGCCAGACTCTGGTAAGCATTTTTACATATATTATCTCAATCTTCAAAATCAACCTCATGTGATAAGTAGAATTTTCATGTCTATTTCATAGCTGAGAAAATGAAAGCTTATCTAAGTTAACTTATTCAGTGTTGTATAGCTGCTTAGAAGCAGAGCTTAGATCGAAGCAGTTGCAGAACTGGACACATTTGTGATATTGAGGTACAGTTATGAGAGATTTTTACCATTTGTACCAGAATAAAAATTACCCAATTAAAAAAATTTCCCATTAATGCTTTATAGTGATACTATATCTTTTATAGTTGTTTGGGTTATTCTTCAGCTTCCACATTCCTGAGATTTTTTACCTGTTCTCACATCTTAACACCTGCTTTTATCTTGAAGATGGGAGTATGTGACCAGAGGCCTGTGAAGATATCTTCTGATTTGGGGTTGAGGGGTGGAGTTTGAGGAAAGTCATTGTGAAGGTGACCAAGATAGTAGATAGACATTTTCACTTATTGCTATCGTTTGATATCTAGCTTCACCAAGTCATTATTTTAAAGCTATTAAGAAAGAAACGGTCCAATTTCATATCTCTTGAATATTCAAATTAAGTCATATCTCTTGAATATTCAAATTAAGGATCGAATTTTAAGCTGCTTAGTTCATATTATTGTTGAAATTATATCATACTGTATTTGTGTTCAATTATCCAGGACCATAATTATGGTGCTCGTCCTCCTCCAACACCTCCAGCTTCCCCTCCTCCATCAGTTCTTATTAGCAAAAATGAAGTAGGCATATTTACCACTCCTAATTTTGATGAAACTTCCAGCGCTACTACAATCAGCACATCTGAGGATGGAAGTTATGGTACTGATGTAACCAGGTGCATATGTGGTTTTACACATGATGATGGATACATGATCTGTTGTGACAAATGCAGGTAAAATATTTCACACCATTAGTTTATTTTTGTTGAATGCTGCTAACCTTTGATTGTTGGGTGTAGGAAAAGATGATTAAAGTCACTTTTGAAGGAATTTATGAATGCATTTTAAAGATTTCTGCTATTATCAATGCAGTCTGTTTTGCTGGTAAAAAAAGTTATTTTAGAGTTGATTAGGATTCTTCATTGCTAATTGAGTAATAGGCAGGCAGTTCTGATCATTATTCATATAGGCTCACATCTCTCTTTTCACTCATTCAGTAATAATATAACTACATGTAGTAAACAAAATAGAAATGAGAGGAGAATTGAGTCCTGTGTGTTTCCTTTGGAATTATTTGTGCTGTATAGTCAACTGTGATTTTCCAATTTGGGGGAAATTATACATTTTGATTGATGTTTGTTTGACCTGACTCTCTCACCTCCTTTTGACTTGAACCTTGCAGCACTCTGGAGTCTCCTTGAACCAGAACCACAGTCTCCCCTCCCCCAACCCTGGTTCAACCACCAAGAAAGGCCTCTTCCCCTAGAGAAGGTGTGATTGGGACAGAAAGTGGGGCTTTGTTTTATTTCTTTCTTTCTTTCTTTCTTTTTCTTTTTTTTTTTTTGGTGGGAGGGAATTGGGGAGGATGGACAGGGAATAGTAGGATTTCAGCCTGAAAGTTACCAAGTCCATCCCCTACATAGTGTGAGAAGCAGAGAATATTTAAGCAGTGCACTATAGGAGGGTAAGAAAGTTTGATAGCTTACAGAATTTCCTGAGTCTGGTCCTTATGGCAAAGCTTCATTATTTGATTTGAAATAGTATAGCATATATCCATAAATATTTTACATTATTTTGTAATATTCCCATTTATTAGATTAATTGATTCAAGGTTGGATGTTATTGATATAAACATGCACCTAGGGTTATATTTCAAAGAGTTGATTTACCTTTGCCAAAAAAAGGGGGAAATTAGTCTTATGTGGCATATGAGATTTGATATTTTTATGAAAAGTAATGTTAATACTTTGAGTTAACAATAATAAAAACATATTGTGGTATCTTTTCAAATTTAAAAATAAATTTCTCATTAGCTGTGACACATCATTACCATGAGCAATCACCTCAGTAAATTTATTCAAGAGGTAAACTTAAAAACTAAAAGAATAACTTCAGGGGTTACTTGTTTTGTTCATTTTTTAACTAGCAAAATCTCAATTCATATAAAATAGCTTTCTCTTAACTGATCTTGTCTGTGATAAATTACATACCATTTGCAATGTTTTTATTTAATGTGTAATCTAAACAGTGTTTTTTGTTTTAATTACAATGATCTATATATAATGTAGAATTATCTCTATTAGAAAATAGTGGAATAGTCCATAGGATTTATACCTATCTACAAATTCTTGAAGGACCAGTTCACAGTTTTTGGATTAGTCAAGGTATTTGCTTCTCATCAACTGCTCTCTTTGTTATGAATCTATTTTTTATTACTCTCTTTTTCTACTGCTTAACCAGTAGTATACTGCAAGGCTTAATCTTTTCTCCTCTATTCTCGTTTGATGTTGCCTCTGTGTAGTTTCATGTACCTATTGCCCATACTCATCTCTTTCAAGTTTTACACCTGGACTTCTGATTATTTGTTCATTTTGTAGTTCTGTTTCTTCTCTTGTCTGCATGACATCATTTCTTACCCCCACAAATTAAACTTAATTTGTTATTCTAACCTTCCTTGTCTGGTGCTCTGCTTTTTTTTTCACCTTTCCCTCCACATCTTTGATATATATTCGATTACCTTCCACATTCTACCAGTTCTTATCCCAGGATTCTCAGTTAAAGAAGTGAAGAACAATAAAATAGTTAATTTAATAGCTTATATATTAGAAGTGGCTAATTATTATATAAAGAATAATTAAGACTTTTTAGAAACAGGCATATATATATATATATTGACTTTAGACCACTAAAGTCTTGGCAATAAAATACAATAATAATACACTTCGAGACGTTTGCCTCAAGCTGGTCCATGTATTCCATGAAAAGTAATTAGAGAATAGAGTAGGTTTAATCTCTAGCTTCATGAGACTTCATCTTCTTTGCCATCATTTCTAGTTCTGTTCTCTTTACCTCGGGTCTGGAATGTTGGGAAAGTCTCTTATTTGTTTTTTTCTACTTCCAGTTTCTTAATTTCTTTGAATTAACACCATATACCATTGAAGAACCTCTAGTTGTTACCTGTTGGCAGAGGAAATCTACACACATCCTGACATTCCAAGTCCTATTAATTTGACTACACTAATCCATGTTTACACCTTTCTGTTTCTCAAAATAAATATTCCTTTTCATATATATTAACCACTTCTGACTGTTGCTCCTCATATGTACCTACTTGAGAAAACATTGCTACATAATATCTTTTCCTAATTTGCCAAACGAGGTTCTATTCAAGTCCATTATCCTCCAGGGTGCCTTTCCCATTAACTCCAAGTGGTATGGACCTCTTTACTTTGTGATTGCTAATAATATTTGTAATATATATCTTTTACAGTTTAAAATTATATTTGCTTTATAAATTTATATATAATACCTATATTTGTCCTCTCGTTTTTACATTTCTATGGTTTTATCTTTCTGAGGACATATTTCTGTGAATTCTTCACAGTACCTTTTATAGTGCTAAACTCAAAGTAGGCACTTTAAGTGATAGTTAAATGAAATATTAAATCTTAATTTAAGGATGATTTTAATATTTTACGTGTTCTACCGTTTTTTTTCTTTTTTAAGTGTTTGGCAACATATTGACTGCATGGGGATTGACAGGCAGCATATTCCTGATACATATCTATGTGAACGTTGTCAGCCTAGGTAAGTCATGCATAGCAATAAGATTGCCAATAATTTTACTGAAGTGATCCTCCATTAATAGAAGTTTATGTATTCTAGTTTAAACAATTAATGGATTGTGGATTACTGTATTTCATCAATTCTAATATACACTTTTCATTTTTGTGTTTTTCTAAACACATCTCTAAAATCAGGAAAAATCTTTCCATTGATAATGTTATGGTTTATAGAGTTTTTTACTTTATTAATGATACATAAAATAATAGTGTGTCTTCTAAGCGATAGCACCTTTTCTCACTGCAATGCAATACGTTAAAGAGAGTTTAACTTAGAAGGCATTGCCTTACTTACAGAATTTTGTAGGTCTGTACTATCTTTTCACCTGTTTGCAGTAATGTGTTTTTTAAAAATCTTTTTATTATGGACATTTCAAACCTATATAAAAATAAAATAGTATAATGAACTCGCATATTCCCACTACCCTTCTTCAACAAGTATTAACAATCTTTTTTCATTTATACTGAAATGTGTTTCTTCTCCCCTTCACATATTATTTTAATGTAAATCCAAGATATATAATTTCATTCATAGGTATCCTTATATGTTTCTATATAAATATTTATGGGCATATATTTCAGTGTATTTATATATTTATAAAAGAATTTACAAAATAACCATAACCATAAAACTTATTATACATGCAACAAAATCTATTATCAGTCAGCCACTATGAAAATATTGATTAGTTGACATGTATCTTTTAAGTCTCCAGTAATCTAAACTTACTCCCCTTACTTCCTTTTGCAGTGTAGTTTTTAAAGGAACTGAACTGATTATCCCGATGAGTTTGCCAATTGAATTATCATGGTTTAACAAGTTTCTCTGTCCTCTATATTTCTGTAAATAGGTATATGATAAGATTTCAGTTTCTTTTATTTTTCTTTGTGAGACCATTTGTTTCATAGACTGTTCTATCAGGTAACACACAATACCTGGTTGTCTCTATGATGAACCCATTGATAGTTGTTCTTTAGATCCATTAATTTATTAGGAGTTTCAGATTAGTGACATGTTAATTCTGCTGCTCATCGCTTATTAGCTGGAATATTTTTATAGAAAAACATGTCGCCATATTAACTGTTCAGTTCTCTTAAGGTATATTTCAAGGAGGAAAGGCAGGATATATATTTGTGGATTCTTAGCCTCTATTTACCAGTTTTCAGAATAAGAAAAAGAAATTTTAAATATCATTATGAACTCAGGGACTTAAACATATTGGATGTCAGTATATTATAGTTACTATCTTTATCGATGTTTAAATATTGTCCCATTTTTGGTCAATGGGAACTTCTTGAAGTTGGCTTTCTAGTCCTTTTGACAATACCCTTGATAGTTTTTGTGCTGTCTGATAAAATAAGAGCTTATCTTATAGTTCTATGTCTCAAACTCAGAATTGGTTTTTAGGGCCAGAATCTCAGCTAGTCATGCCCCTTCCTACTGAATTGATCTTTTTAGTGGACAAAGCTAGGAAATATTTTTTTGTCTATTTGTTTATTTTTAAGATAAAATACATGAGTTTATACTGATAAATATAATTTAAAATTAGGAATACAAGGAATAGAAATAAATTTCACTTAACTTTTTTTTATTGAGGTAAAATTTTACTGTATAAATATGTTTCAGGTGTACAACATTATAATTTGACAGCTGTATGCCATTTAACCATTTCTGTGTTCCATTTATAGCTCCTTTTATCCTAGTTCTCAACAACAGTGTAATTAGAATATCGCAATTACTCAATTGTTTAATCCCATAGAAGGACACAGCAATCTCTACAGTAACAATATGTACATTAGCACCAACAATATGATTATGCAAAGCAATTTAGAACTTTTTCTTTCTTTGGTTTCCGCAAGGGATGTAAGTTAATTTATTGTGTTTAAAGTCCCTTGAAAGAATTTTACCGTTTGGTTATAAGATTAACTGGATACACACTTATGTTGATTAGGTTATTTAATTTTTGATTTTTGAAAATTAAACCTTTGTTATTTTTGATGTTTGAAAATTAAACCTTTGTTGTAGATTCACATGCATTTGTGAAATAACAGAGATCCTGTGTATCCTTTACCCAATTTATCTCAGTGGTAACAGCTTTCAAAACTATTAATACAGTATCACAACCAGGATATTGACATTGACATAATCAAGATTCAAAACATTTTCATCACAAGGATCTCTTGTGTTGCCTTTAATAACCATGTCCACCTCTCACCTCCTATCCATCCCGTCTCTGACCTTTGGCAACTGTTTATCTATACTCCATTCCTATAATTTGTCATTTCAAGAATGTTATATAAATGGAATCATACAGTATGTGAACTTTTTTGAATTGACTTTTTTTACTCAGTGTAATTCCCTGAAGAGCCATCCAATTTGTTGCATATATCAGTATTTTATTCTTTTTTATTGCTGAGTAGTGTTCTGTGGTATATATGTACCACAGTTTGTTTAACCATTCACTCATTGAAGGACATTTGGGTTACTTCCACTTTTTGACTATTACAAATGAAGTCGATATGAACATTTGTGTATAGTTTTTGAACCTAAGTTTTCTCTGGGATAAATACCCAAGAATGCAATTGCGTGGTCATATCGTAGTTGCATCTTCAGTTTTATAAGAAATAAACTATTGTACAGAGTAGTTGTACCATTTTACATTCCAAAAATGTATGAGTAATACTGTTATTTTTTATTTTTAAGGATTTCATTTTATACTTTATTTTTTATAATTATATGTTTGTGTAATTATGTAAGAAGTAATCCTGTAATTCTGAAGTCAAATATTTAAAATAAGGTATATTCATGTAAGTCTAACTTCTATCCCAGAAATAATTTTTTAAAAATTGATTATTCCTTCCATTGTTTTCTCACTAGAAACAGATATATGTGTATTTGTATTCCCCCTTAAGCAGTAGTATGTAGAGTTTTTGCCATATTCCTTTTTTTTCTTAAAAATATATGCTGAAGATCACTTCATAGTAGTTTATAGGGATTGACTCATTTCTCTCTATAGTTTCAAGGTGCTCCATCTCTTTCATGTACTGTAGTTTGTTCACACAGTCTCCTTTGAATGGACATTTGAGTTGTTTCCAGTCTTTTATAATTACAAATAGAAATGTGAATGTTCAGTAAAGGGGTAAATGTAAATGTAAAATTTTGTCAGATATCACCAAGTTCTCCTCTAGTAGGAGCTGTACAGTTTTGAATTCCCACCAATAATGGATAAGCATGCCTATTTTCCCAAGTGGCAGACTTGGATTTTTAACAGTTTAACTAGGTGAGTGAGGCTTTTCTATGTGATTTGTTTCCCTTTATGATAGCAACTAGCCATTTGCCAAATAGTTCTTGATGGGGTAAGTATCTGTTGATGAATTCAATAAGAATTGGTTAAAAACTGACCATTTGGGAGCAGTCAATTGTGCGATATCTGCTTATCATTCATTGATTACCAGGATAGTTATCAGTGATGCTGTAGGATACTTACATATCCTAGTAGACATTAAGGTAAGTCTGTTACTGAGTTGTAGGCATTTCAGTCTAGAGCTCTTATTCTCCCACCTAGTGTTATTTGACCTCTAGACTAATAAGTTAGGCAGTGAAACACTGAAGTGGGGGTCAGGGTGGGAAGAAGTAAAACAATTACTATGGATGATACTTGATGAGTGGAGGCTGAGGGAGGTTAATGATATACTTCATTGTTAAATGTTTAGTGTTTATTATTTCAAAGTGGAAATAATTTTAGGCAATTGGTACAATGCAAATAGATTCTCATTTAGTGTTGTACATTATTTAAAGACATTTTATTTGTGATTTTAGTTATGTTAACATTTTTTTTCCAGACTTTTTACTTTAAATATTCTATTTGAAAAAAAATGTACTAATTTCCTGAGTAATTAGTCACTTAACTGGCATTTACTGCTAATGATGCTAAATCAAATCTAAACTGTAAGGCAAGGGATAGTATATATATTTTATATTGTTGGATTTTCAATGAGAACATTAGAGAAATTATAAATTTTATCACTTAAATCTGCTTTATATCTAAATTTATGAAAATCTGATAAATAATCATGTTAATATTTTAATGTAGGAGTTTGGATAAAGAGAGAGCGGTGCTACTACAACGCCGGAAAAGGGAAAATATGTCAGGTGAGTGAAAAAGATCTATACTAAATTAAGATTAGTGTGATTGAGAATAACTGACCTGCATAATTTTAGTTGTACATAAACACTTTACTGATGAATGTTGATCGTATATATAATTTACAATCTCAGATACAGATTTTAAATACTCTTTTTTTTTTTTACAGATTATAGAATAAGAAAGTAGGAAATAGGAAACTAGAGGGAAATAAAAATTGTAAATCATCCATATTTTCCTACACATAGGTAACTTATTGGTTTCAAGATGTTAAATATGTTTGCTCTTCAGAAAGATGGGGATCATTTGGAATAGTATTTCTTTCATTTTTAGGACTAGAATTTAGAAGTATAACATTTGCTACAGTTTTCATTTTGGTTTAAAACATGTTGATACCAATATAGCTGGTTTTGAGTAATCATAGTGTATTAAACTATTCCTGTGCAATGCACATCTGGGTGGTTTCTAGTATTTTTATTTTGTTTTTATTACAAATAGTACCTTCAACAAAACCCACTTGGATAAGTTTTTTTTGTACTTTTGCCATTTTATCTATGGATAGATCCCTAGAAATGGGATTGTTAGGTGAAAGGGTAAGTGCATATAGAATTTTGCTAGACCTGGCTACCCTTTGGAGGGAATTTTGAATTTCTACTGGCAGTGTATGCAAGTGCCTGTTTCCCACAGTCACACCATTTGAATGTGCTAACTTCTGTGTCCTTCTAGTTTAATGAACTGATATTTATAGTTTGCATTTAAATGTATCTTACTATGAGAGAGGTGAGGAAGTGAAAAAAATTTATTTTTCAGAAATATGTAGCTATAATAGTTTCTTGTGTAGAATACTGTTTTATTATTTGCAGTAGAAGTATTACACATGCAGCAATTTTTATTTTGCCTTTGAAGATGGTGATACCAGTGCAACTGAGAGTGGCGATGAGGTTCCTGTGGAATTATATACTGCATTTCAGCATACTCCAACATCAATTACTTTAACTGCTGCTTCAAGAGTTTCCAAGGTTAACGATAAGAGAAGGAAAAAAAGTGGGGAGAAAGAACAAAACATTTCAAAATGTAAAAAAGTAAGTTTTTTATAAAAAGTAAGTTTTCCTTTTTTTTTTAGATGAGTAGGTAGGAAGTGATGGGAGCTGGGTCTTACAGTAATTACTATAATATTTTTTATACCTATTCAATTTTTATCAAATATCTTTCCATGATTATAATATTGAGGACACAGAAAATTTAGAATTTTTCTTAGCATTGCATCATAAAATATTTTTATGTTCTTATGTAGTGTGCATTCTATTTTTAATAGAATAGTATGCTATTCTAATTAAACATTCTCCTAGTTCTGGTGATACTGGTTAGTACCAAACTCTTTGTAATTATGAGACTTCAGTAAAAACCTTCAGTGAACCAATTGATTCTTAAATATTGATTATATCCAGTTTAAAAAAAACTCAGAATTCCATTTTATTTCAGGCCTTTCGTGAAGGATCTAGGAAATCATCAAGAGTTAAGGTAAATACATTAAATTTCAGCACTTATTATCAATTGTCAATTATTCAGGAGCTTACTAAATGGTTGGTCATTTGTAATCTTTGCTTTCTTCATTGTGTGCATTCCATTGCTTATTATCTTTATTAGAAGTGGGACCATAGAGAATTCTAATAGGATTAATATACCACTCTTAGAATTGATTATGTTAAAATATTAAGCAAAAGGAGGTATATAAGCAATTTCTAATATTAAAATTTTAGGTAATCTGAATTTCAGTTATCATTGCATTCCATTTCTCCATTACCACTTAGTGTTAGTGTACTAGACATGTGAATGCAAAATCACATTGGAAATTTGAAAATTTGCTCTTTTGCAAAGTTGGGATTCTAGTCATTTAGTCAAGGCTGTCATTATAAACTACTATAAAATCACCCGTAGATTCACCGTGTAAGTACAAAATAATCACTTGTAACTTGAATTAATTAGAATACATCCTCAATTTTGTAGATGCTAAGATTACTGAGAGAAGCAAGGTTCCCCAGCTCTGCCTCCCCCTAATAGATTATAGAGGTTAGCCATATAATGTTACTGTGTAGGTTTTTAAATAAGATAGTAAAGGATAATGGTTTTTCAAGTTGTCACATAATAAAATAGGATGTGGAGAGCATGTTACAGTGTATCTGTTGTCCTTGTGATATAAAGCATAATAATTATTCATTATCCCACTATCTTGGAAAACAAATCATTAAACAGTTGTCCAATGATTATTCTTGTGTACTTTTGTAATTCTTTCTCAAAAATGTTAATGTATGGTGTCACTCAGCATACTTTAAGTCCAAAGTTTTATAAAATATTCTTTATATGTTAAAGTGTCAATTTTATACTTACTATGTTAAACTTAGATTTCTGGTATTTCTGACAGAATAAAGAGGTCTACAAAAGTTTTGGATTAAGCTATTGGAACCATTGATGCTCAAGCAGTTTTCCTTTCTTCCCAGTTTATCTAGTCACTTCAATAGCAGGCTTAATGAGGAAGGAACATGTTTTACTTAACTGAAATATTTTCATTTATTATGTAAAGTTGTGACTGAGGAAGTAAGATTTTTAAAATTCTTTGTGCATCATTTAAAAATCTTTTCCTTAATTTGAAGATATTTCTCTATAAGATCATTACAATTTCAGTAAATCTGTAGTATAAGGTTCAAGACATATAGAATAGCTGTGTTAGAGATATACCAGGTCAGTAGAGGGTTTTGAGGTAGGGGGGCAGGGACAAAACAAAGAAAATTTTGAAAACAATAGATTTCTTTTAAAAAGCTGGGGAAAGCCTTAATATATACCGTCTCATATTTACATAAAATGTTCTTTATCAAGTGGTCATTATAATGTAGAAGATGCAACAACATAAAATATCATTTAGGAAATTAAACCTACCCCCATCAAATAGTTGAGCAACTTACTATACAGTTGACCCTTGAACAATGCCATGGTTAGGGGCGCTGACCCCCTGCACAGTCAAAAATTTGAGAATGACTTTTGACTCCCCCAAAACTTAAGTTGTTTCTTGGTGTCCAAGAAGGATTGTTTCCAGGACCCACCACAGATATCAAGTCCCCTATATAAAACAGCGGAAATCAATATATATAGTCGGTCCTCCGCATTCTCAGACTCCTAACTGCAGATTGAAAACAGTACAGGTATATATTGAAAAAAAATCCACATATAAGTGGACTCATGCAGTTCATACCTGTGTTGTTTGTTCAACTATAGTTTGTTTCATTTTAGAAAGGAATGATAGTTTTCATAGTAATGATTAGTTACTTATATAGAAGGTCGACTGATGGTAAATTTTAGTGTTTCTGTAGACATGTACATGTTTAACAAGATATATAAGGATCTTTATGAAATCTATGTGATATAAAAATTTCAGAGTTACGTTAGGTGTACATATTATAGGAAAAAAATCTGTTTTCTCGTTAAGGTGTTTAATATTGTAGAAAAAACAGTTTTTACAACTAAATTGAAATTTCACATGTTAAATCCATTATAAATTTGAATTATACTAATGATAAGACACAATATATGTTCTTGTTATCTGCTTTAATTGATATTCATCCTGAGATTGCAAATAAGAATTGATTATGGCAGTTTAGGTTTTAATACATTTTTTTAAATGTGTGGTAAATGTGCCTTCCTATAAATTGCATTCCAGTGAAAATAGTTCTCCCTTTTGTTTTGTAACATTAAGAAGAGAGGTGGTAATGTTTTACTACTTAGTATGTAGCATTCTTAACAGATTATAATAGGGGCTTAAGCACTTAAACTTGAGGGTCCTTGCCCTCATTATGACGTTTGAATTTAGACTATGGACCATTTGGGTACTTTCACATTCTATGAAACATTTTATTCTCATGTCAAATTTATTGTGTGAACAATTATACTAAATTAAGATATCAAAGTACATTTTTGTTATAAAACATGTTAACATTTTAGTATTATGTTTAAAATAAGTTTATACTTAATATGCATTATGTGTAGTTTATATAATAATTACACATTTATTTTGATTAAATAGAACTGTGAGTACAGAATAGATATTGACAGTCTCTAAAATTTTCATATGCTTTTTTTGACCATTAGATGACAATAACTTGAAACCTTTGGGTAGTTGCAATTTTATTGATAGCCTCCATTTGGCCACAGTAGTGGCAGTGAAGCTTGAATTCTTTTCCAGCTTAACTCAGTTTCTTTGTTTTGCAACTCACATTTGTGTGGCTTGCAGTATAAAAATGGAGCAATCTGCTCATTTATGGTCTTCTTTTCATTAGGATCAACTTAGCCTAACATTTCTAGTTTATTTTATATTCTTTTATGTATAGACTGTCATTGATTGTGTATGTGTATTTAAATACTTTGAGTCCAGATATTAATGCTTCATTTGCTGTGATTTTAGGGTTCAGCTCCCGAGATTGATCCTTCATCTGATGGTTCAAATTTTGGATGGGAGACAAAAATCAAAGCATGGATGGATCGATATGAAGAGGCAAATAATAACCAGTATAGTGAGGGTGTTCAGAGGGAGGCACAAAGAATAGCTCTGAGATTAGGCAATGGAAATGACAAAAAAGAGATAAATAAATCAGATTTGAATACCAACAATTTGCTCTTCAAACCTCCTGTAGAGGTAAATATATCATTTGGCAAAAAGTTACAAAACAGAAACCTTTTTCTACTATTAAGTAGTTAGACTGAAAAAGCAGTGAAGTTTAATTAATCTCAATTTTTCTGATTTTAGAGCCATATACAAAAAAATAAGAAAATTCTGAAATCCGCAAAAGATTTGCCTCCTGATGCACTTATCATTGAATACAGAGGGAAGTTTATGCTAAGAGAACAATTTGAAGCAAATGGATATTTCTTTAAGAGGTATGGTATATTCATTTATTTTCCCATGCTTTTTATAGTTATGTATTGAATTTTTGGCTCTTTTACCAAGATGTATTTATACGTATTTTGTTTTCCTAAGTGATAATTTTAGTATTTAAAACTATAGTGTAGATGAACAGTGACTAATGATAACTTCTAAACTATAATAAATTATAACAACATTAAAAATGCAGATATATTCCTCAGTCTCTTACCCATTTCTATTTTACTGACACTCCTAAAACAATGTACTTCAAAGATAAACTGCAGCAATATAGGTGGATGTTAATTAAAAACTCTGATTACCAGAGATTATAAGGAATGCTTTCCATCTAGGACCTTTCCTAATTCCTTGTGACATGATTGCTAGAACTTGAAAAAACCATTGCTGACTGTCACAGGCAAAACCTTTCCTCTTTACTAGATGATGTTAGATTTGGTCTTACATTATTGCCACAGCTTTGAACTCCCACTTTAATGGTATGGAATGGCTTGGAGGCCTCTGATATGGTTTGTGATTTTGGGAGGGAATTGATATGATCTTATGATAGCCATTGCTTCCCTGAGGTCAGAAGTATGTTTGTATCTCTAGGGAGATAACAGTCTCGGTCTTTATACTATAACTTTACTATATAATTTAAAAATATTTCTAGTTTATAACTTGAGTTTTCATTTAAGATATGAAAGATATATAAGAATCCTTCCCTTTTATATAGCAGATTTGATTTGAAATAGTGCTATAAGCTATAAATCAAACACCTAATTGAAGTAGGAGATAGGGACTTTAAAGATATCCAATTATAAATCCTTCTGTAAAGGCAATAGCCACTCCCTTTTTAACTTTCAGCATAAATTTGAATTTCCACCTTCAATTAATTACCTTTGATTTATGTAAGGTCATGGGAAAAGGTAAAAATATTAATTAGTAATGAACTAGGCTAGTGGTTAAGAATGGGTTCTGGTATCACACCGCTTTATATTATCTTTGCTTCACTACTTATTGTGAGTCTTAGAAGTTTCTTAAACTCAAAATGTTAATAATTTATAATGTTTTTCTTTCTTTGTAGACCATACCCTTTTGTTTTATTCTATTCTAAATTTCATGGGCTAGAAATGTGTGTTGATGCAAGGACTTTTGGGAATGAGGCTCGATTCATCAGGCGTTCTTGTACACCCAATGCAGAGGTAAACTTAATATAAAGAAATCTTTTTGGGAGGCATGGGTTGGAGGTATATGAAATCTTATTAACCACAGAAATCTGGTAGCCTAAAACACTTTTTAAACTGTTCATGCATTTTATACTTCCCAGAATCTTTCAGCTGTGAAAATTTAGGTGTTGTTAGCTGAGGTTTTAAAAATTACTTTGCACATTGAAGAAGTTGCGATGTTTCTTGTAAGAGAAAATATTGAACTTCTGTTTATCCTAGAAGCTCTATATATGGGCCAAATAAATATTTTGACTTGATCAAGGTAGATGACAATGCTGAAAGCCAAAATAAATTTTGTAGGTGCTACTATAAAACTTTGTATAAAATTGTGCTTTAATGTGGAGTATAAAATAATAGTTCTGGGTTTTTTTATATGGAAAAATACACATTTTTAATTTTATAATTATATAATGTTAGTTAAGAGTGTAGGTTTGAAGTCAGACTTACTACTAGATTCATGTCATCTGTTTGACTGTCTAGCTTTATAACCTTGTCTGTAATTTAGTTTTTCTATAAAAATGTGTTATAAGGACTAAAAGAGTTAATATATGTAAAGTGCCTAGAAGAACAGTGTCTGTCATAGAAAATTATCGTGTTAACTGTACCATTACTGCATTTCATCAAATTGAAGATGCCACTCCCAATTTCAGAAATGCTAAAAGGTAAAAAAATATGCATCATAGAATTGATGAAAAACAATATTTTCTTTTTAATGCTACATAGTGAGCTATAGAGCTTGCATCAAGCTTGTGCTGAGGGACCCCTTTCCCAGTTGATAAGCACTGATTTATTGTTACAAGTCTTGTAATTAATGGTTTATTTTCCATGTTGTATTTGTGAATTACTTTAAAAGGAATAGTTTTCAAAATTGTCAGATGAGTGCCTCTAAAGGAAGAAAATAATTCATAGATATATAAAATTATTCTTTAACAGGTGAGGCATGAAATCGAAGATGGAACTATACATCTTTACATTTATTCTATACAAAATATTCCAAAAGGAACTGAAATTACTATTGCCTTTGATTTTGACTATGGGAATTGGTAAGTTGAAATCTGCAAATATGATATCTGTTGTTTCAAAAATAGTTCCTTAATGTTCTCAAAAAAATTTAGATGATATTATTACTTTTATAGCATTTTATTTTTATTTATTATGAGGCAATTAAAAGTACTTGAAAACAGGCATTTTGGTATCAGCTTCCAATACAGCAATGTTGCTGTTTTTTCCCAGACTTTCCTTAATTACTATTATAATGTAAATGCTAATAATAATTATCGTTAGTAATCTGAATTCAGCCATACAACACTTGACCTTGTTTATGTGAAAATTTTTCCCTTTTCCTTCTTGTATTTTCTAGTGTAGTTGGTATACAATATTATATTAGTTATATTAGTTTCATATGTACAATATAGTGATTCAACATTGTTATACCTTACAGTGTGATCACCCTACTAATTCTAGTAATCATCTGTCATCATGCAAACATCACAATATTATTGACTATATTCCCCTTCAGTTTTTCACCCATCCTATCCCCCCTCCCTTCTGGCAACCATCCCTTTGGTCTCTAAGAGTCTGTTTTTGTTTTTTGTCTGTTCATTTTGTTCTTTTAGATTCTACATATAAGCGAAACCATATGGCATTTGTCTTTCTCTGACTTTTTCCACTTAGCATAATACCTTCTAGGTCCATCCATGTTGGTCACAAGTGGCAAGATTTCATTCTTTTTTATTACTGCATAATATAGTGTGTAATGTGTGTGTATGTATTTATACCACATCTTTATCCATTCATCTATCAAGGGACACCTGAGGCGGGTGGGGGGAGGAGATAGAGAGTGTGTGTGTGTGTGTGTGTGTGTGTTTATACCACATCTTTTTTACCACTTACCTATTGATGACTACCTAGGTTATCTCCATATCTTGGCTATTGTAAATAATGCTGCAGTGAACATAGGGGTGCATATATCTTTTCAAATTAGTATTTTTGTTTTCCTTGGGTACACACTCAGAAGTGGAGTTGCTGGATTGTATGGTAGATCTATTTTTAGTTTTTTGAGGACTCTCCATCCTGTTTTCCATGGTGACGACACCATTTTACAGTTACACCAGCAGTGCACAGGGTTTCCCTTTTCTCCAGGTCCTCTCCAGCACATTATTTGTTGACTTTTTAATAGTAACCTTTCTTATTGGTGTGGGTAGTAGTAGCATATTGTGGTTTTGATTTGCATTTCCTTAATGATTAATGATGTTGAGTACCTTTTCATGTGTCTGTTGCCCATCTGCATGTCTTTAGAGAAATACCTTTTCATGGCCTCTGCCCATTTTTTGATCAGATTGTTTATTGTTGTTATTGGGTTGTATGAATTCTTTTATACAACCATTTATCAGATATATCATTTGCAGATATCTTCTCCCATTCAGTAAGTTTCCTTTACTGTGTAGAAGCTTTATAGTTTGATGAAGTTCCACTTGTTTATTGTTGCTTTTGTATCCCTTGCTTGAGGAGACATATCCAAAAAGATGCTACTGAAACTGATGACACATAATTTACTACCTATATTTTCTTCTAGGAGTTTTATGATTTCAGGCCTTACATTTAAGTCTTTAATGCATTTTTAGTTTATTTTTGTATATTGTGTAAGAGGGTGGTCGAGTTTCATTTTGCATGTATCTGTCCAGTTTTCCTAACACCACTTGAAGAAACTCATTTCTCCATTGTATATTCTTCCCTCCTTTGTCATAGATTAGTTGACCATCCTTCTCGTTTTATAGGGTA
The DNA here is from genome assembly GCF_000325575.1 of Pteropus alecto. Classification (NCBI taxonomy): domain Eukaryota; kingdom Metazoa; phylum Chordata; class Mammalia; order Chiroptera; family Pteropodidae; genus Pteropus; species Pteropus alecto. Next base: position 8,726,903 of record NW_006494608.1, on the reverse strand, counting down.
TACAATTTTAGTCTTACAATTAATTTGGTTAATCTATATGAATGGATAATTTCACTTTTTGCCTCTCAAAACAAATTGTGCCAAATTTTCTTTGCAGTATAAATTAAAAGAATTTGTTGGAGATCTTGCAAAGAAACTCTGAAAACTATTGTTCTGAAACACTAGGGGGGAAAAATTCATTCCTGAGTATAGAAACTTGAATTTCAATTTTTAAAATTTAATGTAAAAAATATAATAATATAAAAAGTACATGTGCCTACTTCCCAAATTAAGAAATGAAACATTATCCATTGAAACCCCATCTGTTTAGCAGACAGATAGCATCTCTTTTCCCACTTTTGCCAAAGATAACTGCCATCTTTAATTTGGTGTATTTCACATAGTATTTAGTATTTTGTATATTTTTAATTATAGGTAAATTATAATCTTTATTTTTTTCACCTTTTTTCATTCATTACTTTTGTGATTCAGTTTATGTGCAGCTCTAGTTCATTTCTTTGCACCGTTGATGGTATTTATTCATTCTACTCTTGGTGAACCTTTACCAAAAAGGCTCCTATGGCTTTTTGAACATGTCTGCATGTATACATATTCTCTCCATGGTAGGGGACTTAAGGGTAGAATTGCTGGGTTCTAGAATATGCACAGCCTCAGTTTTTACTAGATATGGGAGAATGCCCAGTTTGTTCCAACAGTTTTACTTCTTTGCTCCACTTACTATACTACTTTAAAAATTGATGCTAATCCATAATTACATTATCCTTGATCATTTTGTGACCCCAAGGATCTTTTTATATATTTATTCGTGACTTGGCTTTCATGTTTTATGAATTGCCTGATCATCTGTTCATTTTTCTGCTGGATAGTCTCACGTCTTCTGATTTTTTTGGGTGGTAGAGCATTCTTTACTTAGTAGTCTTGGATTATAAGCATTTCAGTTCATTTCCTCCTGTTCTGTATTTTATTTTTTGAATTTTGTGTGGTAATCTATTTAAATGCATAAGTTTTTAATATTCACTGCATTTTCTATCAGTGAAAATCCCCTTCTTTCATTATGTATTTCTATTTGATTGTTGGCATCAGATTTATAATCATAATTTGTTTCCTTTTAAGTGCAGTTTTCCCCAGAAGGTAAAAAATGTAGTAGCATAATGGCTCTCTGCTCATTGCTTCAAGAGACTATCCCATAGTGTTTAAGAATATAAGATTTTTATAATCTGACTGGTTTCAAATCCTAGTTTGGTCACTTAAGCTGTGTAACCTTGGACCAGTTTCTTCATATCTTTGTGCCTTAGTATCTTATGTATACTATGAGAATAATAATGCTCACTTAACAGGGATGTTTTGAAGATTGAGTTAACACATATGAGTGTTTAAAATAGTTCTCAGCACAGAATAAGAGCTTAATAAACATTAGTTGTTGCCATCATTATTTGCAGTTCTGTTATCAAAGAAAACATCTAGTAATAGTTTTAAACTAGTTTCTAACCTTATATGCGGAGGTGGGCGGTAGACCATAAATGTTTGAATTCTGATTTACATAATGTAGGCAGTTAGGCAATTTGACCTGTACCTTTAACCAATGTTGAAAGTGAATGAGTAGGAGTATTAGAAACTTGGAAACGTAAATTTTTATTTATTGAGAACAAACATTAAACTACTTAAAACATGCAAAGTGGGAGGCTTCTATTATTAACTCAAACTTGAGCATTTAGCCTGTATCCTAGAGATAAGCTAAATCTTGGGGGTAGAGATAGGGCAGAGCACTAAGAAATATTGAAGAGATGAAAGTGTATTATCAGTTCTTTGAAGATGAGAGATATAGTATAGTTATTTTTCAAGCTTCCATTTGAAAGAGGGAACACTTAAGAGGGGCAAAAGGAAGCATAACTTTAATTTTTTTCAAGGTAGCTTTTTAAAGAAACCTGGTTATTGAAATTATTTGTTAAGTATAAGGGGAAAACTAGTTAAGGTTTGGTATTTATTTTACCTAGCATATTTTTTATTTAGATCAAATTTAGGGTTAGTATTTTGTCACTTGTATATATACTTTATTACACTCTGGGACCACTGAAGTAAATATGGTATTTGCCTTCTTAATATGAGTCACAATATCATTTTACTTAAATAGATTGTTTTAAGTTATTGTTTTTTTCCACTATAAGCATTACTGGTTGTCCTTATTATTGAAGGCCCATAAATAAACTTTTAATTCTTACATTGTTTTTATAAAAATAAAAATTTTTTGGTAGTTACCAGGAATGCAAATTAGTGAAAAGAATTGCTTATAATTAGTAACAGCATATAATTTTGTGGAGTTACAGCTTAAAATGGATTAGAAAATTTTTGTTTTTGTCTGGGTTAAATATTTAACTGGTTATCTTTCTAGTAAATACAAGGTGGACTGTGCATGCCTCAAAGAAAATCCAGAGTGCCCTGTTCTAAAACGTAGTTCTGAGTCCACGGAAAATATCAACAGTGGTTATGAGACCAGAAGGAAAAAAGGAAAAAAAGAAAAGGATATTTCAAAAGAAAAAGATACACAAAATCAGAATATTACTTTGGATTGTGAAGGAACAGCCAACAAAATGAAGAGCCCAGAAACTAAACAGAGAAAGCTTTCTCCACTGAGACTATCAGTTTCAAATAATCAGGTACTGAAATGAACTATGCTCTACTGATTCTTGATGACAGAAGTTAAAGGAAAATATTGTCATTTTAACTTATTTATCTAAAATGGTTTAAAATCTATGTTAAGTCCATTCTGTTATTTAACGAAGTACTTATAAAAGTAAAATACAAGTTCTACTAGATTATGTATAATATTTATTAAATTACTAAGAAACTACTCAGCCAGCAAATCTTTGCAGAATTGAATATAAGGTTTTTCTAAGGCTGATAAGTAAAAATGTTTTTCCAGATTTTACTGTCCTTGTATTCATAATAAATGTTCTTAAAGTATTAATCCATAAAATTTCCTTTAATATTTGCAACATAATTAAATCAATTATATAAGGGTGACAGGTATGATTTTCGAGAGAAAATTTTCATAGAAACACAGAATTTTAGGAAAAGAGTTTGGCCTATACACCTGCCCTGCCAGAAAATACTTTGTTATATGCCCTCTAAACAAATGAAAGTTAGGAAGAACTACTTAATTTAGTTAAATGAAGGTTTTACTCATCTTCAGTACCCTGTCTTCTAGGAATAATTTCCCTTAAGTCTTATATTGAACATTTATTGAGCACTTAGTATTTGTAGACACTGGGTTTTGTAAAATGATTTATATATGTTTATGTTTTGGGAAGAGTCTGAATATAAGGCTATATTACCATATTTGACCTTGTGGGCTCTATTGATAAACACATTATTGACTAGAACTTTAAAAAGCAAAACTATTTGAATGATTTTTTAAAATTTCTTGAATTGGGAAACCAGTTTTAAATTTTTGAAATGGGTTCAAACAGGCTTGTAATTTTATATATGTCGAATTATTTTGATTGAAAGACTGAAAATAGTTCAACTCCCTTAGTTGTATGTAGAGTAGTTGTTTCTTTAAAGCAATCATTTCCATCTTTCAGGAACCAGATTTCATTGATGATATAGAAGAAAAAACTCCCATTAGCAATGAAGTGGAAATGGAATCAGAAGAACAGATTGCAGAAAGGAAAAGGAAGATGGTAAGTTGGGAAGCTAGTAGCTGCTTCATGCTGTCATTTGGACTTAGTGACAGCTGTTCTACTCATAGTAACTGTTTCTGCCTTTATGAGGTTTTTTACACTGTTCTTCTGTTTGAAGTTAGCAAACATGTGACATTGAGCACTCGTTTGGCTTTGTCATTACCATTCAAGTTACTTCCACTAATTTTTTGTTTTTATTGTATATTCGTTAGCATTTTAGAATGACATTTAAGAAATAATTTTTGACATTTTTGAAGCTGAAAACTTAATAAATTTTCATGCCAGAATTACTGTGCAAAATGTCTTTCATTAGCTAAATGTATCCTCTTTATAATTTAATGTAAAACACAATGGAATTTTAAAGCTTAAAATAGCACCAAATAAATGGCTTATGGAAAAAAAACCCAGTTTGGTAGCTACTATTTCTGTATCTCATATCACTATCATAAAAAAAGTTTAGTATTTATATTCCTTATTTATTTGCAAATATCTTACCTGTATAAAAACCAGGACAAGATATTTTCTTACAAATCCATGGTAGTTCAGCAATCAATACAATGTTTAGGCCAGTTAAAGTATTATGGTATAGTTTGCCCTAAGATTTGAAAATGACTTTATACAACTAATGATCTTAGTACAGGTTTTCTCCAGTCCTTTATTTTACATGCTCCCTTATTTCCTGTTTTAGTGATTTTCATGCTGTATTCCATGGAATCTCAGGTGTCATATACTTAGGGGTAGGATCTTTGGAATTTGGCTGTTGTAGGCCCACTTAATATAAGTCCATTTTCTGTTTTATTGCCTTGATCATATCTCTAATACTGCTTCACTGTTGAAGTTCAAAATTGTGAAAGCAACGCAGAACTGTTTCATAGCCTCAGGAGTTCAGAAACACTGCTCTGGTGAGATAGGGTAGTGTTAAAGTTAGGAAAAAAGAAAAATATAGGAGAAAATATTGGAGGAGGTGCTAATTTAATTTAAAAAAAAGATTTCTTCCTCCATCTAAAGGAAACTTTTGCAAGATACGTTTCATCTAAAATACTTGTACCTACCCAAATTACTTATGGTCCTTTCTTGACTAGATTTCATATTGGCCTGTTCATTCCACAACTGCCACAGCCTTATACCTGCACTAATCCTGCAGAAACTTTTAGAATACAAATTTAGAATATCACTGGTTTCTGTAGGTGGCATGTTTTGGTAGGAGGAACCTCTATCACAAGTGGTTTTAAGGGCTATAACTGATTGAAAAAAATATGAAACTAAGAAAAACCTGGAGGTTTGTTCTGTGCCCATATAATAATTTTATTCAGATTGCAGTCTGTTTAAAAGTTTATATGACTTTGGTGCTACTTTTAAAATATTTCTATCAATGCTGAGAAAAGTTATTGGAACTTAGAACATCCTCATTTTCAGAACCCAAAAGAAAAAAAGAGATACCCTTTTGCTGTTGAGCATAGTGGAACTTTGGATAGACAGAGAAAAAAGTTTTACTTGGGAATCCATTTTTGGTCCTGATTTTGCCCGTTTTAGTATATTTTTATATTTATTTTAGTATCTATCACTAAGTGGCTGTGATTTTCATAGGTATAAAATGTGGAAAACTCAAAAAAGTATAAATGTTTAGAATCTGGGGTATGAAATATTTTAAAATCTGACTTCTTGACCTGGAAGCCCTCGAAGTCAACTGCAGTGTTATTTCTAATTGGTACATTTACTTTGATGTTTTAATTATAGAATTTTTGGATATACTCCAATGAGAGTGCAGAAGCATGCATCCTAGGATTCTTAAGCAACTGGTATAGTTGTTCCCCCTTTCCCAAGTATCAGTATTTGTGAGGACTAAAATAATTGGTTTTTAAAAGTTCAAGTACTAATCAGCATTTATTTGTCTAATGTTAGCCTTTTATAGTGATTAGGTGTTAACATCAGTAGTTGTAAAGACAAGGTCAACTCCTTAGAAACTTATGTCAAACTGATTTAAATTTTCACCTGTGACAAGACAGACTTTATTATTAATATAAAGGAAATACTAGCTCTTATGTATTTATGAGATTGGACTATAAAAGGAGTCAGTCATACTTTCCTATCAGGTAAATAAATACCACATAATGATGTCCAAAGTCAAATATACTTAAGCCCATCCTTTTGTAGTATAGCTTGAACCATATGAAATTGATTTGACCTAAATTTTTACCTACACAAATGTCAATTTCATATACTACACCTAATATTTAGCATTTTCCTCATATTCCAAAAATTGCTCCAGTGGATTTATGTATTTTTGTTGCTGACTTGTTCTTGTTGATGAGAATGGAAGAAAATCTCTCTGCCTTCAGGGGCATTTACAAAAACAATTAATGCAGGAAGAAGTATAGTAAAGGAGAAAGAAATATGATGGTTTATAGCTGGGGGGAGCAGAGATCATTTCGTGAATGAGGTAGTATTTATGATAGACCTTATGAATAGGGTTTAAAGAAGTGCAGATTAGCTTATGGCTAAATTGTATGGAATAGAATGGTTATTTCTCTAGAGGAAATAGCCTGGAGGTAGTTATGTGATAAATCTTATTTGGCTGAGATTATAGGCTGGTATTGGGGAGAGAGGATAGAGAGATAAGGTTGCTTGTAGATCAAAGGAAATAGTCAATGTGAATTTCATGAAGGACAATTTATTCAAATCACTACTTGGCCAGGGTAGAAAGCTACTCTTTTATTAACATTTTCCTCCCCCCACCCCCCACCTTTAAGTTGTTACCTGCTGATAAAAGGAAACTTGTGGCTAAATGGTATGAAACAGAATAGATGGTTATTGGACATTTCCTCTTTGGCTAGTAAGAAATACTTCATAGGCAGTGGGTTGGAACTGACTTCAGGGATTCTTATAAATCAGCCCCATTAAGCTATTGCAGTTGAAACACAGTAGGCTGTTTATATTCACCTGATTTCAAAACAAGGGCACTACTAAGTAGACTCCCCCAGGTACACAGTTGTTGAGGTGAAAGTGGCTATAACATTGCCAGGGTAAAGAGAGCCTGCGGAAGGGGATTAGATATTAGGATGCTAACCTTATTTTGTTCAACTAAAAGGTGATCATAAATTACAAAACCTTTGGTTTAAATTAAGGCAGCTTATCTCCCCCATTTATGTTACAAAGAAAACATCCTTTATAGTATCTTTTCATATATTTTCAAAATTTTCCATAACCTTACAAAAAGACCGTACCTTAGGAATATAGTCTTGGTTCATATTTGATGACCTACCATAGTCAGATTCCATAAACTGGAATTTATGGAAAGGGGTTCAGGATAGAAATTGGAGAAACAATTCGAAGAATAAGAAAGGATAGTCACCTAGGTATGAGATTCTTCAATTTGTCAAGCATATCACTAGAATGTAAACTACATAAGGGTGAGAAATTGTAGTTTGTCATAGACCAAGCTCCTAGAGGGAAAATGCCTGACTGGCTGTTATAAAAATAGATGATCAATAAACGAACCTACTAAATACTCATGGCAGCCATTTGAGGAAAGACTTCTCTGTAATACTTTTTAATGTGAAGTATGAGGGCTGAAAAATTATGGGGAATCCTGCATCCTGGCAAGGCCTCCAAGGCACAACCTAAGCTATAAGGAAGCTTCACTGAACCTGTAATTTAAGACGTTTCATAAAAAAGAGCTCTGTGGCCAGTTGTTTAGTAAATGGTATATACCATATGTCTAACTTTGAGATTCCCATTATACATGGTATGTTTAAAAACTCTCGAAAAATTATTTGCATTTCCTAAACTCGTACACCCTTGCAACTTTTTTTGTGTAGCAACTTTGAATTTCCACAAATTTTTATTCCATGGCACATAGACTCTGGGAAAACACTAGTATGACGAATTCATGCTGTTATTAATGCCTCTAGAAAGTGACTTGATTTAGAAGATCACTTCCAAAGATACAAAAGAAATTTTAGTAATAAACATAATTAGAGAGTACATTTGTTGTCATCCATCTCAATTTTCTCTCCTTATAGCATGATGAAGTTGATGCTGATTACTAATTTTCTAAGGTCCCCTTTTCTCTCATAGTTTAGGAACTACATTTCTAAAGATGAGTAATTAATTGTAGCAAAAGGGAACTCGTTTATTTTTACAGGTATTCTGTTCATACAAAATGAGGATATTCAGCTTTAGCTGCCCTATAATAAAGATTTCCAAAATCTTGTTTAAATACTTGAAAATACGTGCCTTCAAATAATAGTGACACATGCTGTATATAATGTACACACACTTATTATTCACTTAATAAAAATTTGTGTTTGCTATAAGCTGAGCACCATTTAAGGTACTGGGTGAACAAAGAAGGCAAAGGTCCTGTTCTTGAGATGCTTTCCTGGAAGATGGGGTGTAGGTAATAACATATGAAAATCAAATAGGAAACATAGTATGGGGGTAACCTCAATCGTCACATGGTAGAGAAGAAATGGAGATAACCGCATGAGCCATACTTACAATATTTTGGAATAATTTTATCAGTAACCAGTCTTACCTATTTTTTTAAAAGATAATCTCTAATTCCTATTTGAAAGGATAAGGGAAGTTACATGAGTAAGGAATCTTTTAATTTCTCTATTTCAAGGCTGTAGAGTAGTGTAAATATGGCACACGTTGGCCCTACCTTTTTCCTTTTCCTTTAAAAGGTAATTTTGTTGTTGTTTTTTTTAAAGCCCTTTCCCACCTGGTAGCAAATTAAAAAATTAAATCATGAGTCCCTAGCTGTCTTTGTTTCCTTCTCAATTCTTATACCCTACTATAAGCAAATTCTCTTTAAAGCTACTATGGGGCATCCACAGTTCATAAGCTTAATATTTACTTAATTTCAAATTACCGAATCTCTCTAATTGGGATGAATTGTAACAGTTTATTCAGTAGTTTACTTTTTTAGTTGCAATAGTATATAAAACTTTAATTCATTTGCTTTATTATGTAATCTTTGAACAATACAAACCTTAGGTTTTCCCCATTTGTTAAATAGGAGGCTTAGACAAGATCTCCATAGTCTTTTCCAAGTATAAAGTTATATGACTTCAAGTTAAATCTGTGCCCCAGTGCATTTATACACTGAAGCAGAGTTTTAATAAAAAATTCTCAAAATTCTCAAGTGATAAAATTCTACAGAAATATTACTAAACAGTCTTTGTTTTGCCTATGGGAAATGACATACTCTGTATTTGCTGTGGTAAAACTATAAACTATGTCATAGAAGCAATCTGTACAAAGATTTCATGAGAGATCCCTCACAGTTAAGTTTAGCACCCAACACTCCAGCATTAACAGTGTGCCAAAAAAAATAACAGCAACCTGATTTCAATTCTATATCAATATAGGGTCTGTCGATTGCCCAGCTCACAAATGATTTTGAGGTCAGGACAGTCATAAGCTTGGAATACTCAAGTCATGGCTATAGAATATACAGGCCTTAGTAGCAGACTTAAGTATAAATATAAACTATATCAAGCACAGATGCTGGAGTAATTAAGACTCCTAACTTCTCTAATTCCCCTACACGGTCAGCTGGAATTACTTCAAGCTATACATAAAACTTTTTCAGTTAGATCTAGCACATGGGCGATAAATTTTCAGTCATTAAATATACTGCATATCTGGTTATATGTTAAAGAACACATTATATTCAGTAGTGAATATAAAAACTGAATAATACATGAATCTTAAGGAATTTAAAAGATCAGTTTGGTAATGATTTTTCTCATGTAGAAAATCAGAAATGCTTACATTGCCAACATTTGTGTTTTAAGGTGAAGCTAGGTTAAACCTATTAAGGTATCTGTTTACTGCTTTCAGTTAACAGTTGTAGTGAATGTAGGAAGAGTTATGCTTTGCTGTATGCAAGTGGTTAATTTGCTGTATGTCAGTGGTTAATTGGAAGGAAGAGTAAATCAAGAGCCAGGAAACTTGTGTAATAATTCTGCAAGTTCCTTTGAATGAGTCACTTAATACACAGGGCTTTGGTTTCTTCAGCACTGTAGGACTAGATTATTTTTTAAGATCCTAACCAGCTCAAAAAGATTGGGTCACCTCTAAATAAAGGATTTTGCTTTGACTACCAATTAGTCGTATTATTTATAAAGTAAAGGATTTCAGTTTTTAATTGAATGAGTTGGTCTTTACATAAAACAATTTTCTCTCTGACCCTCACACTCACCATCCAAAACAAGTGAATACTGGACTATGTCCAAGAAACTTGGCATAAATTCATATTTATCTTAGAAAATCCTGGATAGTCATGATATAGAAAATACCTTCCTTGGGTACATGACTTGTGGGTAACTTTTTTTAATAGAGAAATAATCTTGCTAAGACAAGTTTATTCTCGAAGAATATACTTTTCCCAGATTTATTTTAAAAATTTTTCAAGAGATAAATACAATAATAATAACCTCCCCCCACCCATCCCCATTGAATAGTTGATGCAATTATGATAATTATCTTTTTTAGTTACTCCAGATTTCTAATTTAGCATTTTAGAAAAGCCCTGATATATGGAAACAGGATTTTTATAGAGAGCCATTAAGATAAAAGGGAGTTTAGTAAAGTGATTTTAAGACCAAGACATGAATTATCTAAGGAAAGAATTCAGCTTTAAAATTTCGACTTCCAGTAAAAAGACCATTTTTTGCCTGTGCTATTGTGCAGATATGTATTCATGAACAAGTAATCTTACCTTTTTGGACCTTAGTTTCCTTTCCTGTAAAATAAAGAGGGTGAGGATAACACATTTTGTAACAGTGACATGTTTACAGTATGGCAATTTGTTTTAACTAATCAAAAACTTATAAGTATTCTCAGAGGAGTTTTGTTGACATACTACTTTGTTCCCTTACTGAATATAACAAAGAAAAAAATACAGGAAAGAGTAAGCAGTAGTTTCCAGAGTGTGTCTTGATGCTTGAATCTCTGCTGATAATATCTGGAACTAAAGCTCCATCGTTGAGAAGACCATGCAGCCAGACCCTGAGTTTCTGATCTTCCCCACATCGATGACAATAAAGGAGACAAATGGATTTGAGCCTCAGGACCTGGTTCTTCTTATTTGGAGAACTGGACAGTTGATGGACATGCTTCCCGTTTCTGGTTGAATGCTGAAGCATTTGCCAGGCCCACTGGCCAAGGCCCTGGGTCTTGATTTTAATGTTCTTTCTCCAAAGAGAATACTCAAAGGAACTCTTGCTGTTCCTCAGTCCCTGCCTTGAACTGTCATTGTAAGACGGGAAGAGCAGAAGGCAGAGGAATGCCTTATAAGAACTATAATGGAGGATCAGAGAGCTAAAATGGAAATAATTTACACTCACGGAATGAGTGTTAATTTTCCAAGTACTGTTGGAAAACTTCACAGCTATTATCGGTTTGAACTCAGTAAGAATTCGGTGAAGTGTAAGTATTACCACCCACATTTTATAAGAGGCTCAAAGGATAACTAGGGTTAAGTTGCCTAGGGTCACAGAGACAGTAAATAATTGGTTTGAGCACAGGACTTTGCCCCACAAATATCCTGCTACCACATGTCACTAATATATTCACTCCTTAAGTTTATATGAATTTATCCTTTTCAACATAAAACCTTTTCAACCTTAGAGACTTCAAATCTTAAAAAGGCTGACTTGTATTACTGAGAAAAAGATTTTTTTGGTAAAGTATATAGTTTTTGAGGCTTTTTATTTTGCTTTATTTTTACCATTGACAATCACACCCAAGTGTTCCTTTCATGAAATATATTTGTAATGGCAGGGCTTACTGAGATGTTTGAGATTCTGAAAGATCTCAAATGAATATAAATATTTCCCCCCCACACACACATCTACTATCAGTAGAAGTGTTTTCCTAACAACATCATAGAAATTATTTTCTAAATTTGCCATGATCATTTGGACTTCTGAATTTTTAGAGCAATGATATTTATGTCACTTAAAATTTAATATTTATGTCACTTAAAATTTAAATTTCATAGACAAGAGAAGAAAGGAAAATGGAAGCTATTCTGCAAGCTTTTGCCAGACTTGAAAAAAGAGAGAAAAGAAGAGAACAAGCTTTGGAAAGGATCAGCACGGCCAAAACTGAAGTTAAAACTGAATGTAAAGATGCACAGATTGTCAGTGATGCTGAAGTTATTCAGGTATTATTATTCAGGTCTAGTTATATTTTCACACTTAAACACTTTCCAATAAAATTTTCATACAGGATTTAATCTTATAAAGAATTTTTAAAGTTTTACATTAGCCTTTCAATAACATTTTTCAGATCCTTTGAGAATTTAGACTTTAAAGACTCTGTTTTTGGGAATAAGAAAATTTTTAACTATGTTAAGATAGTGTATACTGAAATTCATAAAGAAATTTGGAGAAGTTAGCTTCTGAAGTAGATTTCAATTTCTCACTTATATAAACATTGTATTAAAAGTTCCATTCCGTTGTATTTTGAATTAGGAACAAGCAAAAGAAGAAACTGCTAGCAAGCCAACCCCTGCCAAAGTGAATAGAACTAAACAGAGAAAAAGTTTTTCTCGCAGTAGGACTCATATTGGACAGCAGCGTCGGAGACACAGAACTGTCAGCATGTGTTCGGATATCCAACCATCTTCTCCTGATATAGAAGTTACTTCACAACAAAATGATATTGATAATACTGTACTTGCAATAGAACCCGAAACGGAAACTGCACTAACAGAAATAATTACTGAAACTGAAGTTCCAGCACTTAATAAATGTCCTACAAAGTACCCCAAAACAAAGAAGGTATGATTCTTAATGTAAAAGCTGTTTTCTAACAGTGTCTTATGATGTTAAATATACTCGTATTTTTAAAGTTCAATCTCTAACATCTCATAAGGAACAGAATTGGAGGCATAGATTTTATACCTGGAAAGTTTAGCTACAAATGAGAATTGCAAAACTAAAATCAGTTAAATATAAATGCATCGTTATACAATTATAACATTCAGCCTGTCAAGACTTTTTAATTTTGCCTGCCCTGTGTACTAAATTTACTTATCAGAAATAATTGGTTTTAGATATGTTATTCTTTATTCTTTGTATTTTTTATAAATTTGATTGTAGGAATTAAAAGTGAAGAAATTGTCAATTTCCATAAAATGTACTATGAATGTGAAAATTTATAAGGAAGGTTTAGTTTTAAATCAATTGATTCATAAAAATCTTTGAAAAATTACTGTCAGCTTAAATGAAACAATTATGGTAAACTATTCACTGAGATAAACCAACCAGTTTTGTAGCTAAGAAATAATAGAACATCCTTTAAAGCTGCTTTTTCTCCCAATTTTGGGTAGAGTACAGCAGACTGGAGCAGAGATACCAATGTGGTAATCCCTTGGCTATTTGGGGTGGGGGATAGATCATAAATCGATTCTTCTCATACACTTCTACATCAAAATACTTTGAAACTTAATTTATCTTGTCTTTCTTCTTACCAAATTCAGTAGTTTGTATGTACTGTGAAACCATGAGTAGATTTATAGTAAATATCTAGGATGAACCCAGGAGTATACTTTAATGGTGAGTCAGAGGGGTTAGCCAGAGATAAGGTCTAAACAGTTTTGTCAAATGTGAAGTTTGTGCTCTCCTTACTGCACCACAGATTTTGAACAAGCCATCCAATACTTGCTTTCAACAATGAGCAGTTATTTTTGCCCACTTAGGAAGGATAATAAAATAATTGCAACTTTTCTTCGTAATTTTGATTACGAATTCGTAATTGTAGTAAAAAGGAGAACTCGTTTAAAAGAGAAGCTACTTTCTTGATTACAAATGTGACATCATCCTTGCTCTCTAATTATATAACTAGATGATTGTGGTGCATAAATGTATTTAAATCCATGGTCAAACACCTTAAATCAATAATGATTGTCAATGCTGAGTTTGTTTGTTTTTTTTTACTTAATGTATATGCACTGGTCACACCTGGAGATTGGCAGGTGATGGGCAGCCAAGGGTAGAAAAAGTGTTCCAACTCAGATTTTTCAAACAAATTGAACATTTTATACCTATAATAACAGAAGCAGTATCAAAGCTGAATTTAGTGTTTGTGTTTATAAGATGATACTGAAGTCTCCTAGATTTTACTGTTTTACAAAAGTTACCATGTGTTTTGTTCCTACAATGTATTACTGTGTAAAAAAAAAAAAGTACTTGATAAATGTAGAATAACATTTTTTGGACATCATAGATGAATATTTAAGTTAATATATTATTTTAGGTAATTCATCAATTTCAAATTTGGTATTAAGACTATTCCTTAGGAGAATCTGTGTAATTACATATATAACGATCCAAATTTTTCTTTTCTCCAGCACTTGGTCAACGAATGGTTAAGTGAGAAGAATGAGAAGACAGGAAAATCTTCAGATAGCCTTTCAGAAAGGCCTCTGCGCATAACCACAGATCCTGAAGTGTTAGCCACACAGCTCAATTCTTTACCAGGTCTTGCTTACAGCCCCCACGTATACTCTACTCCTAAGCACTATATTAGATTTACTTCACCATTCCTTTCAGAAAAAAGGAGAAGAAAAGAACCTACTGAAAACATTTCTGGCTCATGCAAGAAGGTAAACTTTTCTGTGGATATAAAAATGTAGGAGCCAAAAGTCAGTCATTCCTTACTACCGAGTGAAATGCTTTTTGAATCGGCTCTACATTTACAGGCTATGTGAACAGCTACAAACGGATTTCTCTTCATTTATTTTATGTATTTCAGCGATGGTTGAAACAAGCTCTAGCAGAAGAAAACTCAGCAATTTTACATAGATTTAATTCACCCTGTCAAGAAAGATCGAGAAGTCCTACAGTTAATGGTGAAAATAAAAGTCCACTACTATTAAGTGAAAGCTGTTCCCTTCCAGGTATAATTTCTTTACAGTATTGTTTTAGTGTGAAGAATGTGGCAGGATGTATATAACTTGATAACAGGCACATTCTAGTTGTTATGTACTTAACAAAAGCAGCACATTGTTATATATTTACTTTCTCATTTCTGTCCTCCAACCTTTTGGATGTAGACATGAAAACCTTAATTTGCAGCATCACGTATGATGGGGCTTATGGTTGAATTTTTGGACTAGTTCTGGCTTGTGGGCTGGCTTCATGTCAAACAGATTCAAAAGGATTCTTAGAAGTCAGTTAAAATAACATCTGTACTCCTAAGATTTCTTCTCTAAGACCCGTAGGCCAATATGCCTTCTGGTAAGATAATGCGTGCTAATGGTGAAGTTAACTAAGGGGCGGGGAAAGATTGTTTCATGTTAGTAATATCTTTAAAACTCTTAAATTTAGTTTTGAGGTGAAAGTCATCATTATTACTGCTGTCGATGTGTTGCTCTTTCCCAGGATATATTACAGATTATAAGCAAATACCAGCATTATAATTTCTTATAAATTGTTTCACCAACAGATTTAACTACACCACTAAAAAAACGAAGACTTTATCAATTGCTAGATTCTGTTTATTCAGAAACCTCTACACCTACTCCTTCACCATATGCTACACCAACTCACACAGATATTACTCCTGTGGACCCATCATTTGCCACTCCTCCGCGAATAAAGTCAGATGATGAAGCCTGTAGAAATGGTTATAAGCCCATATATTCACCGGTTACTCCAGTAACTCCCGGCACACCAGGAAATACCATGCACTTTGAGGTGAGTTAATGGAAAAAAAAAATTTTAACAATAGTGTACTGAGATTGGCAAAATGTTTTAAAACTATAAAAAAATTTGGAGCATGCATTTATGTGAATATGAACTTTTTAATTTTAATTAAAATGAGTATAGCTTTCATCTTACTGATAGTCAGACTGTGTGTATCAAGTTGACTTTAAAGCAAATGATCTTATATGGGAAATGGAAATGAAAAAGAAAATAAAGTTTAAAAGTCTGTATAGTAGTTTCTCATTATAAGTTTTCATTTCTATAAATATCATGGATATAGTTACATATTTTAATTTAATTCTGATTATTTATTTTTATGTAGAATATTTCTTCCCCAGAAAGTTCTCCAGAAATTAAGAGACGCACTTATAGTCAAGAGGTAAGGAGTTATTCAGATATCCAAAAGGTTATTTAAATTGATTTTCTAGTATCGTTATTTTGCTTTAATAATTATTGGTAGATTTTTAAATAATTAAGATGTAGTTACTTAAGTGTAATTTTTTTTTTTTAATTTTATAAACAGGGATATGACAGATCTTCGACCATGTTAACATTGGGGCCTTTTAGAAATTCTAATTTAACTGAACTGGGTCTGCAAGAAATAAAGACTATTGGTTATACAAGCCCTAGGAGTAGGACTGAAGTCAATAGGCAGTGCCCTGGAGAAAAGGAATCTGTGTCAGACCTTCAACTGGGACTTGATGCCATCGAGCAAACTGCCTTACATAAAACTATGGAAACACCTACACATGACAGGACTGATTCTAACAGCCAACTGGAATCTACGCACTCTGGACGGGGTACAATATATTCTTCCTGGGTAAAGAGTCCTGACAGAACAGGCGTTAACTTCTCAGTAAACTCTAACTTGAGGGACCTGACACCCTCACATCAGTTGGAGGTTGGAGGAGGCTTCCGAATAAGTGAGTCAAAGTGCCTGATGCAGGATGATACTAGAGGCATGTTTATGGAAACACCTGTGTTTTGTACTTCAGAAGATGGGCTTATATCTGGTTTCGGACGGACCGTTAATGACAATTTGATCGACGGAACTTGCACACCCCAGAATCCACCACAAAAGAAAAAGGTTACAAATTTAACAATTTATAGTCCTTTAATATTGGTTTTGTTTTTATTTTTTTCAGACTACCTCTGAGGGTAATTAGCACTTATACTATTACTTAAGGCATTCATATTTTAGTTATTCAAGTACAAATTTTTGATATGTATACATTTTTAAACCTTTTTTAAGTGTTCAGATAATTAGAAAATGTTCATAGAGAAATAAATCATTCTAGTATGGAAAATTCTTATAAAGGAGCATGGCTTCTGTGATTGAAACCTCAAGATAATTTATTTCATTCAGAGGGTAACTTTTTAAAATAACTACTTCCCAACCAAACAGAGTTGTATATTTGTGTTACTACCTTTATTTTACATAGAGGAGGCAGCCTTATAAAGAAGAAATGCTTCTTTCCTCATTATTTATAGGCCATGGATATAAATAAGAGCATTTAGAAAATATAAGTGTTATATAAATAATAAATTCCCTGATTAACCACCATTACTTGGTTGGCAGACAGGGAGACAATTAGAATGCCTTATTTCAGAGGAATGGTAGAAACGACACTTATTTTATTTGTTAATAGGCTTATTGCTTGATAAGTCAAAGAATTTTAGTGATGTGTGCTTTTAATTTTTATAACAGAGTCCAGTTGGCAACTTTGTGGGAAGCAATGTAGTATAGTGGAAAAGAGCACGGGCTTTCAAATAAGACCTAGGTTCGAATCCCGGCTCCAACACTCACCAGCTGTGTGACCTTGAGTGAGTGAGTTACTCAATTTCCTCATCTGTAAAATGGGGATGATAATATACCTATTTCATAGGGTTGTTGTGAGGATTAAATGAGATAATGTATGTAAATCATCTAAATACAATGCCTGATATATAGTAGGCATTTGATAATTGTTAATTATTTTTTGTTCAGAATCAAATTATTTTACATAATTTTCCTAATATAAATATAGTAATTCTCTTTAGAAAAAAAAGAATAGATTGACCTTGACATATGATACGAGAGTAAAAGATTTGCTTTTCCTTATCTTTCTTAAGGTTTCTCTATTAGAATACCGAAAAAGACAACGTGAAGCTAGGAAAAGTGGCTCTAAGGCAGAACACTTTTCACTGGTTAGTGTATCACCTCATGCAAGTGGAAACTTGAGCAACAACAATGGTGATGGGTGTGCCAACAGGAGTGAAAATGGGGAGCAGGTAGAAAGCACTGCTAGCCTACCTTTACCAACACCAGCTACAGTTTATAGTGCTACTTCAGAAGAAACCAGCAATAACAGTCCTGTTAAGGAGGTTTCTGCCAGTGAGAAGAATGAACCAGTTCAGTGGTAAGCCTGTTTAAAAAATCTAATTGTTAACTTTAGAACTATAAGTGGTACACCTAATAATTAGTCTTCATTATTTGTAAAGATTTTAAGTATGCTATTCTGAAAAGAACAAGCTTTTGTTAATGAACCATCTTCCTATCTGTTCTCCCAAGGCTAAGGAGATAGAGGTTTGTGGACATAATTTCGAAAGATCATCTTTGCTGATGTATTTTACTGTATATTTGCCTGTGTTGCAAAGGTCCATTGTGTTTACTCCTTGATTATGTTTACATTTTCACATAAGTCTTCCTCTCCAAAGAACCTTTATCATAGTCAGCATCCTGGAATTTCTTTACCAGTTATCTTGAAAGAACAATCGAGTTTAGTGTTTCTTCAGATGGAGTAGAAAAAGTTAGATATAGGATGGGTCTTAGCAAAGGGCGGGAGGCCACATTCACTTTGCTTGTTGGTCTCCTTACAAGCCTGAGAGCTTCCTGCTAGCTGTATAGTCAGACACAAGATAATGTGTAAAGGGTACATTTGATAGCTTTGGTAATCTGGAGTGATAATTCTGAATGTTAATATACTACCTTCCAACTTCTCCCCCAGCTCCGTGCCCTCCTCTTTTTCACCACCCCCTGCCTTTTCACAAAGAAATCACTTAAGACAAAGGAATAGAGTCCAATTGAGTACTCCAAATGAGGATAAAATCTGTTTTGAAAGCTGAAAGCTGTTAGACAAAGTGTTTTCAAAGTTTAACACCAAGGTGCTTTCCCAGAAGGGCAAAAGCCTTGCTCTGAGAGGACATGTTTTAACTATCAAAGGACATACTCTAGCTGGCAGTAGCTTCTTTGAATTGATGATAGGATTTTATTTTAAAGGACTGCCTCAACTTCAGTAGAGCAAGTGAGAGAAAGGAGTTACCAGAGAGCTTTACTTCTCAGTGATCACCGAAAAGATAAAGATAGTGGTAAGTGACTTTGTTGCCAAAAGGTGGAGTCAGCTAATCACTCTGCACCCTTGTTCTCTGCAGTTCTAATGTTCTCTTTGGGTCTGCTTCTGCTTCATCTCTAGGGGGAGAATCACCATGTGTCCCATGTTCACCGAGTCATATTCCGTCTTCACCTTCATCTCATTCAAATCACATTCCCCAGTTGCAACCCAAGGGCCCAGTCCCTTCTTTCAGTGAACTTATGGAAGGTCAGTAAGCAGATGACCTATCGTGGTTATTGTTTTAAATATCTTTTTAAATCAGAAAGGAGAAAACCTTTATAAAAAGTTGGTTTGAATAGTAGAATGCACATACCTTTGTAGTATCAGAAAAAGACAATATTTATCATGGAATTTTACATTTACCATAGGTTTTTTCTGCTTTACAGATCCTGATCCTGAAAATCTAGAACCCATAACTACAAATGAATGCCCATCTCCAGATACTTGTCAAAATACTTGTAAAAGCCCTTCAAAAATGAGCAAGGTAATAACATTGACCTTGAACATGGCCATTCAGAAAAGCGGATGGTAATATGCACACAGAGATTTTTCTGCTATACCAAGTATCAGTTTGTGGTATCTGGGCACTTTTCTTTGAAAATTTGACCAAACTTTCTAATGTGCTAAATGTACTTAAGTAGCTTATTTTTTCCAAGAGCCAGAACTCTATTCTTTTTGGTGTCTAGGAAATTCATTGTTTTTTTCATTAAGTTTAACCACTTAGTCTTCTAAAAACAAAATGTCAAGTTACATTCACTTAAAAGGAATGCTGTCTCTATCCTGGATCATAAAGATGTGATAATCTAATGTGGCAGTATCTTTGGAAACTAAAGACGAGGAATCTGAGATTGATTTTCTTGTTCCTTAAAGAACATCATATAAGTAGTCTTGTACTTGGATTATTTACATTTGAACAACATAAAAAATATTACAACCAAAATGGTTTCAGGGAACAAGTTTACTTTTACCCAAAGCAATTATGATTATGTTGGGTATAGAAATTTCAGTTATGGATTTGAAACTTGCTAAGTCTAGGGTTATTAGAGTTCTTGCAGAATAAGGCTCAAAAAACAGGCTTCATTGCTTGGGGCGGGGGGAAGCAGATTAAATTTAAAAATCTATGATTTCCTTAACTTTTCTTCAATAAAAATTAATTCGGGGAATTCAGTTTAAGCTTATTACTAGAACTTGTTGAACTACCTAAATATCCCATGCCTCTGTAATTGACTTCTCAAAACTTATTCCTTTAAGTAACATTAAATACCAACATAACATTTTTATTTCTTAAATTTATGTAAATAGTTTATATTTGTTTTCTTTTCATAGCCTGCTTCACCGGGACCTGTAATCCCTCTCCAACCACATGGGAAAATACTCACAAAACCAGATTCCCATTGGGAGGCAACAGTTATTGTGTCAGAAGCTGAGAATGGTGTTCACCTGAAAACCGAACTCCAACAAAAACAGCTATTAAATAACACCCAGGCACTTTCAAAGAATCATCCTCCTCAGCCACTCGTTCGTAATTCATCTGAGCAACTTTCACAAAAGCTGTCTTCTGCACCAGTGAAGTTGCATTGTCCTCCATCACCTCATATAGAAAATCCTCCAAAGTCATCGACGCCTCACACGCCTGTCCAGCATGGTTATCTTTCACCAAAGCCTCCTTCACAGCAGTTAGGATCTCCATACAGGCCTCATCATTCACAGTCACCTCAAGTTGGAACACCTCAGCGAGAGCCTCAGAGAAACTTTTATCCAGCAGCACAGAACCTTCAAGCCAATACACAGCAGGCAACTTCTGGAGCATTATTTACACAGACACCCTCAGGACAATCTACAGCAACATACAGTCAGTTTAACCAACAAAGTCTGAACACCGCGGCACCACCACCCCCACCCCCTCCGCCTCCTTCTTCTTCGTCTTATTATCAAAACCAGCAGCCCTCTGCGAACTTTCAGAATTATAATCAGCTTAAAGGTAGTCTTTCCCAACAAACTGTGTTTACATCAGGACCAAATCAAGCACTTCCAGGCACCACAAGCCAGCAAACAGTTCCAGGACACCATGTTACTCCAGGGCATTTTTTGCCTTCTCAGAACCCTACTATTCACCATCAAACTGCTGCTGCTGTGGTCCCGCCCCCTCCTCCCCCACCGCCTGCTCCAGGACCACACCTTGTACAACAGCCGAGTTCCCATCAGCAACACTCTGTAGCACATGTAGTAGGGCCTGTTCACGCTGTCACCCCTGGGCCACATATTCATTCTCAAACTGCTGGACACCATTTGCCACCACCCCCTCCACCTCCTGGTCCTGCCCCTCATCACCATCCACCACCCCATCCTTCCACAGGACTCCAAGGTCTACAAGCACAACACCAGCATGTTGTAAATTCGGCACCGCCCCCACCACCACCTCCTCCGCCTGCCAGTGTTTTGGCTTCTGGGCACCATACTACATCAGCTCAAGCCTTACATCATCCACCTCATCAAGGACCTCCACTTTTTCCTTCCAGTGCTCATCCAGCTGTACCACCATATCCCTCACAAGCTACACATCATACCACTTTGGGACCGGGAGCCCAACACCAGCCTTCTGGAACAGGGCCACATTGTCCGTTGCCGGTCGCAGGTCCTCATATCCAGCCCCAAGGACCAAACAGTATTCCAACACCTACTGCTTCAGGGTTCTGTCCTCATCCTGGCTCTGTGGCCCTGCCACATGGGGTTCAAGGACCTCAGCAGGCATCTCCAGTACCTGGACAGATTCCAATTCACAGAGCACAGGTGCCACCAACATTTCAGAACAATTATCATGGTTCAGGGTGGCATTAAAATGGACTCCAAAAACATTTTTTAAAATGTTCTGTAAAATAAACTGTATATTTCATATGTACCTATTAAGGTACTTTTTAAAGCTTGTACATGAAACTTTGTATAAAAAAAAAAAAAAACACCAGTGCTCTTTCATTGTATCTTTCCCACTTTTGCTTTTTAAAATTTCTTTAAAAATGTGCTATTAAGCCAGTATTAGGTATCTTTATTTTGTTAAGTGAACATTCCAGCTGTGTTTCTGGCAGTAGAATTGATGCTACATCTTTAAATTTTATTGTTGCAGTTAAATTCATTTAGTGGATGTTTTTCTATATTATTTTATACATATGCATTAAGTACAGAGCTAAGTAATGGCACTATGAGGATTTTCATTTTTTTCTGTCAGCAGTTCTGTGAGTGCATCTTAGATATAAAAATGCAATACAGATTTTTATAGTTTGGTGTGGACATGGCTCATTTTGTTTTATCGGTTATTTGCAAGCAAAATGTAATTTAATGTATAGATGATTTTTAATGTCTCCTGACAAACTGTAAATAACTGCATTCTTTTGCGTATATAATTGCTTACAGCTTTTCTCATTTGATATATAGCATTGTACATATGACAAGTCTTTGCAAAACTGTGTGATCTTTGTGAAAGTAGTACAGTATATGGCCTTTAATTTCTTTTTTATTTTAAATATACTGTCACATTGAAGCACTGGTTGGGCATTTTAATTCATGTTAATAAATCACAATTATGTCAGTTTTACCAAATTGTCCTGTACAACTTCTGAGATTGGGGTCTCTTTAAGCAAGTGTTTTTACAAAAGTTACATTTTCCAGATAGTTTATAAGGAGCCTTCCATTTTATTCAGCGACTACTACCTCATCTGGACTATAGCAAGCATCAGGAGGCAGTAAGGGTTGTTCCTGTAATGTTCCTACTTACCATTTTTGCAGGAGCAAGAGCCATAAGAAACCATATTATGTAAAAGCTCTGTACGTTTACTTATTTGTGACATACAAAATGAACCATACCATTAAAGCATTACACATAATAGTTCTAAATTATAACGTACAACTATTTGAAAATATGGAGTAGTTTGCCTAAAAACAGGAATATCTAATTTGTACATTTTAAACGACTGAAATGTCCTATAGATTAATCAAAATTATTTGAAAACCTTAAATTAACATTTACTGTAAAGCTATACTATTTTTAAAAATAGGGAATTTTTAAAATTTGTTTTGGGTATACAAAATTAAAGGAAAAAGGCATCTTAGATCTCTCAAGTGAAATAAAAATGGCTTCTCAAGTGAACACTTTACTGCTAAAATGTAAAATGGTAGTTATTTTGGAAAATAAAAAAATTCTTATTTTTGTCTTCTACCTCTCAGGAGGAGTAAGCATAACCAGTAGAAATGACAGTTTTTGAGTCAACACATTTATCATTAGCCAATTACTTGACATAATTTGGCACAGTATTCAAAAATTCTGTGCATCAGAGAAAAAAGACTAAAATGACTTGAGATTTGACAGTATTGTAACTCATGTTTTTCACTTTTAATTTCTATTTCCTTTTAAAAATTAACTATTGATAATACATTAATACAGCTGCATTTAGGAATCCTAATCAGCTTCACGTTTTAAAAGAACTTAGGTCAACTTTACCATCCTTTATCAAACAAAATTCTATTTATGGTATTCGCTAAAGAAACACTTGTCTAAGATGATGTCTTTACATCATCCATCCCCTGATAGTTTCAAAAAGAAAAAGTTAACTCGCATAGTGAAACAGCAATATTCATCTCTTTAAAGGATTTTTAATTCCTCAGTTTTAAATTTGCCCACTACATAAATAATGTATACAGAAGCTTTTCTATAAACTGAAGAATCTTATATAATTCTTTGTCTCCTTAATGAAGGATACATACACTCTCAAATACTTCCTCTGCCAAAATTTCATAAAATTAAAAATTAATGGAAGAAAAAAGTGGAATTTAAGAATTTCAACTTGTAGATACAAACTGAAGTTCTCTACCCCCAGTAAAAACAGGTTTTTTTTTTTCTGTTAACTAGTTATGTATGATCCAGTTATAGGAAGAAGTTAATAAATCAGTTTTCACCTAAAAAAGTATGCTTTTTTGAAGCTCCTATATCCATTTTTTCTCTGCCTTTGGGCAGTTCTAATTTCCAGACAGCCAGCTTCTGAATTTGCTATAATCACATAAGTGATCCATTGCTTGTCATTTTCCATGAAGACTTCACATGCGACTAGAGAAAGGAAAAGATAGAGCATTCAACCAAAATCACTGAGCTGGCTACAGTGTTTTGCATAACGTGGTTCTCACTTAGCTTATATGCATTATCGTAAAGCTACCAAGAACCGGGTGAAAACCATATTAAATACAAATGTATATTCCTTCTAGAACAATTGATTTTTACACTGTAAACTATTTGTTATTTTATCATAATGGACAGACCATTAACAAAAATCTTGTTTACTTCCCAACAGCCAAAACTGCATTAGACAAATTTTCATTACAGTGAGCTATAGCCTTGATAAAAATTCTTAGAGAACACATAAATGTACTCTGTGGTTCTTGTAGAATGGTTCCTATGGAAATGGTGGATACCATCACTGGTCTACAGCCACCATCTGTCATTGAACTTAATGTAACCTATAGCCTCATTAAAAAACGTAGAAGCACATTTCATAAATGAATGGTATGTTCAACCTCACAGTGATATGTGATATAATGCTAACTCTTAAGAGGATTATGTGTCTTGTTCCCTCACAGTAAACAGTTATAAAAAAAAGTTTACAATGCTCAAACAAAATGTAATTAATATGTTTTTGATGAAACATGAATGAAAAGGATCTTTGAAATTCTAGGTATTAATTTTACACTACAGAATCTTTTCTAAATCTGTATTCTATACCCTCACAAAACAATGAATGATTTCCTTATGATAAGCCTTAATTTATGTTATAGAACTACATTTCCTGAAACAGAAATGTTGATATTTCCTTTAATTGGGTTACTACACTAAAAGGATAGCGAATGTTTGTTAATTCTATCGCTTCAAACATAGGCCAATGACCAAGGCAATGTCTGGAAAAAAAACCAAGAACACTTTAATTTTTAAGACAACTGCAAGCACCTCAAACAATGGATTATTGTTACAACACTTGTTATCTTTTCACAATCTAGTTATTGCAAAGGCATATGGATAAATGTTAATGGACAAGGTCAAGAAAAAAGAGGCACCTTAATGAATGTAAAATTAAAAAAAAAAAAACTGGCATTCAATCCACTGACTTCTAGAAGAGGCTAAATATACCTCTGTATATTACATTCTAAAATTGTATTGCCTACTATGGTTTGTGTCCTGGTTTCTACAATTTTAAGGAAATGCATAAACAAAATTATGTGCAACCTACAAAGGGAAAATCATTTTCTCAACTTCAATGCATGGAAAGACAATCAAAAAACTAGTAAAATTAGTTGTAGCCACACATAAAACTGCCTATGGAATGAACGCAATCACTGTTACCTCTGAGACGTTAGTAGTATTCTGCCCAATGCACTGCACACTGTATATGCCACGCCTTGGTTCTAGACAAACACGAACAAGATTTTCCAAAAAAATATATATTTTCATTCCACACGCTGAACATGTTTCTCTTGTCCAGTTTAATCTATGTAGAGTTTTAACTTACAGTGCTTGGAGGAGGCAACACCACATGGTACCGGGCCATCGCATTTTTAAAGAGAAATTGCTGTTTTTCTTTAAAAGTGTTTTTAAAATATGCAAAAATAGGAAGGGGAGTGCTAAACTATAATACATACTCTAGAATGAGAACCATGTATTTTTCTTTAAAGTGCCATATAGGGAATGATATAACCCAGAGCCACTTTGTTTAAAATCCAATGAAAAAGGATTATTATGGAATGAAAAGTTTGCACAACTTCCTGGAGCAAAGTCGGCTACATGCAACTCAGGCTACAAAGCACTCAGGACTTGGTAGCTTTTCTGAATTTGGAGTCCCCATCCCATATTTAATGGAAATTAACATTTACAGGGTACATTTACATACACTATAATACAGGAATGATGTCCCTTTGCCATAAGATAAACTTGTACATTTCCTTGCTATTACTTGGTTCCAACTTGATAATTTCTTAAGATTGTAAATTATATAGTACTCGGCTAAAATATTTCTTCATAAATAGTTACAAAACCTGCCAAAACACAAGGGGAAAAGTATTTTTCGTTCAAAAAAACCTGACATTTGAATGTCACACAAGAAACAATGCTTAGAGACATGTTATTGTTTCCAGAAGAGAGTGGGTCAGTAACTACTAAGCTGAAAACAAAGACTACCCTTCCCCAGGATCACAGTGCACAAAAGCAAAATGTCAATCGACAGTACCTCAAAGCAAAATAAAGGTCTGAGGATGAAGCCAGCTCACTTGTAATCCTGTTAAAGAATGAGAGTCACCGTTTAGGTCCAATGTACTGGAAAACATTTGCTAGCTCAGAATGCTATATTTGTAGAATCTGCTAAGAATTCAACCAAGGATGCCGAAGGCATTCGCCAGCTGAGGCTCGCTTTTCTGGAACCATTTCTAACATCGGGATCAGGAAATCTGTAAACTGTGCAGCATCTTCATGGGGCCACCCATACTTTTCCACAAGTACATCAAAGAGGCTCCAGGGCTTCAGCTTGGTGATGTGCCGCAGTTCTCCTACAGGGAAAAACAGGCACTGTCAAGAAAGCTCCAGATGTGCATTTCCCACTGATGGTCCAGGCAGGTTCAAGGAAGCAGATACCTACCTGCTCAATATTATGCAACAACAAAGGTGGCTAACTTTCCTCCTCAAATAATCATTATATGCATATGTGTGTCACATTTCAAGTAAGTTTGACAAATGTAAATAGGCATTAACTTAAAAGAAAATATTTCATTCACATCAGTCCTAAGTTTCATTAAATGCAGCCTGTTGAATGCACTCAAAATGTTTTCCTTCGCAAAGACTGACAGGGGCACTCTCACTCCAACTTGTTATCTTTTGCAGTCTGCAAATTTGCTTGAAGAATAAAAACTTGAAAGATACACACGATTTAAACTCCTTGGATGACTATTTCACATGTTACCATGCAAAGAACAGTGCTATCTGAGAGAAGTTTCTGTGGTGGTAGAGATGTGCTTTACCTGTACTGTCCACTATGGTACTTGCTAGCTATGTGGCTTCTGAGTACTTGAAATGTGATTAGTGTGACTTTCAAGGTATATGCCCACAAGTAGCCAGTGGCTACTATTCTAGATGACACAGACAGCTCTAGCCACCAACCTAAATCAAATACTATCCATTTCTACATATTTGTTGAAGAATCTAAGATACGAGGACATCAATTTGTAAACCTGGAAGTTACTCTTTTCAAAATGTGCTAGCTGCAGTATAAATACAAGCAGCCCTGACTGACATAACAGAATGACTAACAAGCTGGTAAGGGGTCTGTAACTGTAACAGCCTTTTTCATAATAGGAGAAAAGTTACTTTTAAGCCAGATCGCCAAAAGGTCCACATAATTTACATTGTGACTAACTAGATTACCTGTTGAAATTTTCACAGGACACCTCACCCCTGCCCAAAGAGAGGCCTCCTTGGGTGTCCTTAGTGGCTGCCCCAGCAGCTTCCACAGTCAGGCTGCACCCCATTTCCCACACCCTCTCGGGCCCAGAGCAAGCCAGAGTCCTGCAAGTAGCAGAGAGTGGAGGCATGTAAGCACTCGATGGGCACCCCTCATACAAGCGCCAATTTCTCCCTTTCTCCTATTATAATTTGACCAACATAGTGAATTTTCTCATGATGTGCATTACAGACCGGTCTTCCCAGAAGGCTTAGTTTGTTTCACCCATTTATTCAACTCAGTTTAGAAACACATCCTTTCTCTTTAGTCATAGAGAAAATAAATGAACAATACAGAAAATTACAAACACAAGATAAATGACCTGAAATCCCACCCTCAAGGACTTTTCTTTTGGCCTCTACTCTTTCCATGTATGCTCTTAAAAAATGCTACGTCTACAGAATTGTAATCATGGTGTGTACAGAATTCTAAATTAAAAAATCATTAGAGAATGTTTCTTGTTAAAGGAGTTGGTGTACAAAATAAGCTTCTGGCTCCAATGTGAGGCTGGGGATAGAGTTAAGCGTGGCTTTCCAGACAATAGGTCAGGTCTGTTTTCTTAAGGGAGATGGACATGCTGTCTTAGAGGAAGCAGTGTTCCCTCCTGAGGAAGGAAACAGTCTCCATGAGAGCAAAGTCAAAGGGCAATCACAGAACGTTCGTCTCCTTTAACCTGGAAATTCCAGTTCTAGGAATCTGCCAAGGAAAATAAACCTTGCCACCCACCAGCCTATCCCCAGAATATGCTCACTGCAAAATATATACCTGCACAATTTCAAATGCTCATAATAGGAGAATGGTATTTAAAAACAAAAATCAACCATGGTACATCCATTCAATGAATATTGTCTAATGTTACTTAATAACGGGGGGGGGGGGCGGGGGGGAATACATGGAATACATGGTACAATACTTGGTAGTAAGAGAATAGAAGTCAAAACTATGTTCTACACATGATCACAAGAGTGATCTTCAAAGTGCCCATAAAGAAGGAAAGCAGGTGGCCCTAAACACCAGCTCTGTTAGAAAGTTGTTTCTCTCTCTCTCTCTGCATTTTCTATAACGCAGCTCTATTGATTTTATAGTGACTGTCGATGTCAACAGAGCAAGGCTAAAGTAAACTGAGAAAGCTCACACAAAGCATGCCTAAATAAGTCCTCTGGAAGGGGAGAGAGCTTTATTTACATTCATCTATTCTGACCTGCAATAACTACTCTCCGGGTTTGGGGATGAATGCAACGGCCCAGAAGCACTGTCTGCTCAGAGCAAAGGAATGCAGTTCTGAGAATGCCAGAGTTTTGTTTTTGTTTTACTCTTTTAATTAAAAAAAAATTTTAATTTTTCGATTACAGTTGGCATACGATATTATTTTAGTTTCAGGTGTACAACAGTGATTAGACACTTATGTAACTTACGAAGTGATCACTCACCATGATAAAGCTAGTACCCACCTGACACCATACAGTTATTACAATATTATTATATTCTTTATGCTATACTTTACATCCCATGACTATTTTGTAACTACTAATTTGTACTTATTAATTCCTTCCCCCTTTTTACTCACCTCACCATGCCCCCTCCCATCTGGCAACCATCAAAATGTTCTCTATGAGTTTGTTTCTGTTTTGTTTGTTTATATTCTTTAGATTGCACAAGTGAAATGATATGGCATTGGTCTTTCTCTGTCTTATTCCACTTAGTACAATATCCTCTAGTTCCAACAATGTTGCTGAAGATGGCAAGATTTCATTCTTTTTTTTTATGGCTGAGTCACATTCCATTGTATATATGTACCACCT
This sequence comes from Pteropus alecto, assembly GCF_000325575.1. Lineage (NCBI taxonomy): Eukaryota > Metazoa > Chordata > Mammalia > Chiroptera > Pteropodidae > Pteropus > Pteropus alecto. The sequence goes on along the minus strand of NW_006494608.1, from coordinate 8,697,802 downwards.
CTTCTTTATCCATTCATCTACAGATGGACACCCAGGTTGCTGCCATAACTTGGCTTTTGTAAATAATGCTGGAATGAATATATGGATTCACATTCCCCTTGGTAGTGTTTTAGGTTTCTTCAGATAAATACCCAAAAGATGGGATAACTGGGTCCTTCTTTGTCTCTTGTTATAGCCTTTGTTTTCAAGTCTATTTTGTCTGATATACATATTATTACCCAAGCTTTTTTTTTTCATTTCCATTTTCGTGAACTATCTTTTTCCATCTCTCTATGTCTGTGTGTCTTTCAATCTGAAGTGAGTCTCTTGTAGGCAGCATATGTAGGGGTCTTGTTTTCTTATCCATTCAGCAACCCTATCATTTGATTGGAGCATTTAACCATTTACATTTAAAGTAACTGTTGACAGATACGTAGTTACTGTCATTTGATGATTCCTATTTTTGCTTTTTTTTTCTTTTTTTAAATTTATTTTAATTTAATTTAATTTAATTTTTTTCTTCTTCCTCTTCTTAAAGAAGTCCAACATTTCCTGTAATACTGGTTTGGTGGTGATGAACTCCTTTAGCTTTTTCTTCTCTGGGAAACTCTTTATCTGTCCTTCAATTCTAAATGATAGCCTTGTTGGGTAGAGTAATCTTGGTTGCAGTTCCTTGCTTTTCATCACTTTGAATATCTTCTGCTAATTCCTTCTGGCCTGCAAAGTTTCTGTGGAGAAATCAGCTGACGGTTTTATGGGAATTCCTTTGTAGATAACTAATTGCTTTTCTCTTTCTGCTTTTAAGATTCTCTGTCTTTAAGCTTTGGCATTTTAATGATGATGTGTCTTCAAGTGGGTCATCTTGTTGGGGACTCTCTGAGCTTCCTGGGCTTGTATGTCTATTTCCTTCACCAGGTTAAGGAAGTTTTCAATCATTACTTCTTCAAATGGATTTTTAATTTCTTGCTCTCTCTCTTCTCCTTCTGGTACCCCTATCATGTGAATTTACATTTAATTCAATGGTATACTTGATGTCATCTCAGAGGTCCCTTATACTATCCTCATTTTTTTGGTATTCTTTATTCTTTTTGCTATTCTGATTGGGTGCTTTCTGCTACCTTATCTTTTAAATTGGTGATTCGATCCTCTGCTTCATCTAATCTACTGATTCCTAAGGATGCCAGTTTTTATACTAACTAAAATCCATCAACAGGCATCGAATCAAGTACACTCTTCAGTGAAAAGAAATTTGACCCCATAAATGACAAAATCTGCATAGTAATAGCAATGAAAACAATACAGTGCTGGGAGGCTATGAAAAACTATTTACTCAGACCTAACTAGCAGTACTGTAAACTGATAAAAACATTCTCAAAAAACAGCCTAAGATATCTTAACATACTTTTGAAGAGGTAATCACAGACAAAAAATTGTATTTGCAAATATGAGGTCTGTAATAGGGCAATATGCAAAATAATCCTAAGTACAATAAGTACTATATACATAATATAACAATATAAGAGAATACTGAATTGTCTCTAAAAATATGTAGATATGTAAGTAGGTGGAAAAGCTCCATAATACCAAGAAAAAAACAAGAAACAAACTTGCCTATGATTATATGTACAAATTCTTAAATCTTACATTTAATTCAATGGTAAGAGGAATGCCATCTTACAAATAGTTGATAAAGGTACTTAAAAACAAACTCTAAGGGACTTCTGGTCAATACGGTGGAGTAGGTAACCACTATGCTCACCTCCTCTCACAACCACTTCAAAATTACAACTAAATTATAGAACTACCACCCTTAAGAATCTGAAAGATCGGCTGTCAAGAACTCCTATAAGGATATAAAGAAGCCATATCGAGACTGATTTATAGCTTTCTATTACTCTCTCTTTTATAAATTCTACCAGGAAAGTATAACCTACCAGGAAAATAAAGTTCTTAAAAATAATCCCCACTCCCCTTGAAAACCAAACCCATCCTAAGTTCCCAAATTTGTATATCTACTGATAGCAGTAATGCCAACCACAGGCTCATCTAATGAGTAAGGGCCGAGTCCACTTACCAGCTCCAGTTCTGCGTATAATACACAAGAAACAACCACCTTGACTACCACCACTTATAAAAACATAAAAATAAGTAGCTCCCTAACAAGTTAAAGAATTTTTGCCTTAATAGTTTTTTCTCCTAGGAAATTATACCAAGATGTGTTTCAGTGAAACAAACTGTGGAAATAACTAGACACTTAATTGTGACAGTCTTTACTTTTTAAACCATTTCCAAACTTACTTTCTTACACAGAATACTGAGTATCACTTAACCCTGCGTCTCGGCATTGGCTCTCACACCCATGCATGCAAACAAGAGACCAGCAAGACTACTTACTAGATAGATGGGTGCCCTGCCACCACTGCTGTTCTTAGCAGCCTCTAGGCCACCTAGTCTCGCTGGGACAAAATCACCTAGACAGGCCACAGAAAAATGACAAGAAATGGGCCCTGTGGGAGGGCTCCTCCTCTCCCAGAGTAAAGGCTCTGGGAGTGACTATCTCTGCCAGTCCCAGATTATTAGGTTACTTTTTAAGGAAAAAAATTAAGTACTTCCATTATACTTTTCTTAAATATTATTTTAAGTGATTTGTGAAGGGAAATATATTTTGTCCACGAAATTATAATATTCTAGAATTAAACAGATAAGCATATGAGGTTTTACACCACACATGGGGGACTATGAAGGCAAATCTTGGTACTATATCTTTCAGGGAAATACTGGTAACTAGAAAAAAAAAAACATGATATAAAATATATTAGAATAAATTTCAATAGTATATACATAGAAAGGAAACTTATTAATAATTTACTAGTACAAAGCATGATGCAAAGAAATTTGAACATATTTCTACAAAGTACATGTAGGTTCATATATAGAGTTCAAAAACTGTATAAACCCTACCTACCACATATACAAAAATTAACTCAAAATGGATTGTAGACCTAAACGTAAGTCCACATACTGTATGAATGCATTTATATGAAATGTCCAGAATGGGCAAATCCATAGAGAAAGAAAAGCAGATTAGTGACTGCTAGGGACTGGGGGACTTGGGGGCGGGGAGACCATAGTGAGTGAGTACTAATGGGCACAGGGCTTCTTTCTGAGATAACGAAAATGTTCTAACATTAGACTGGTGATGGTTGCATAACTCTGAATATACTAAAACCACTGAATTGTATACTTTAAAAGGGTGAACTGAATGAGGTTTTATCTCAATAAAGCTGTTTTTAAAAACCTGGTACAAAGCATACAACAGAATAACTTTAAAAGAAACCCAATGTTGTGTTAATGCATGTGTAAAACATTTCACTAATTGGTAAATCATAATAAATAGCATGAACTGTGATAAAATTTACTTGAAACTGTTGTAACAATAATTTCATTTTTTTCTTTGCATGATATGCTCACATTCAGAATTAAATACATGATTAAAATAGTATTTCAAACCTATGATCAGCTGTGGCCTGTAGTTTATTATTTTCCAAAATGCCTTTTGCTATGTGTTGCATGTCACTGCAGGGCACAGCGTCATCACTGTCACATCCTTCTATCCTCCACAACTCTAGCTTGGGGAGCAGCTTTATTATGGAGCCTCAAACGGGGGACCCAAGTGAGTGTGAAAGGAGGTGCTACTGGGAATTACACCAGGATAATGGCCGGGGTGGGGGGGGCGGGTGCGCGCCAGGACTGCAACAGGCAAAGTGGAACAAACCATCACCCAGCTTCTAGCTCATAAAGGTTTCCATCCAAAACAAAGACTAGATACAGGTTAATGTTTTTAAATTTAATAACTAAATATTGACTGAACCTACTCTTTACCGGGCACACCCCTAATCCAGGCTCCAGGGATCCAGCAGTAAAACAGACAGACAGAACCCTTTTCTCACAGAGGTTGGCCTCTAGGAGAAGAGCTTACCACAGAGAAGAAAAATTAGACTTTTTATAACTCAGAATTAATGGTTAAGATGAAACTGTACTTTAAGTAGTTTAAAAATTTTAAGGCTCACTAGTATGAGGAAACTGTCCTAGTTTTGTCCCCAGTCAAGCTCAGGCTGAGAAGATGGGCCCTGAGCTGACCCTTCCACGTGGCCCATCTGGGTGGGCGTCAGGCACCTAACGGGACAGAGCCTGCATTTGATTTTCCACTTTAACACACAGACCCCATCTTGCTCCCTGGCCTTGCCGTGGGGGTGAAATCTGTTTCCCACCATGGGGACAGAAAGCAGGAAAACCTGCTATTCGTTCTCTTTTGATCCCTGGCTGCTTTCCAATGTGATGTAAGCAAATTAATAGTAATTTTCAGTTTTGTTTTTCTCGTTATCAGTTCTGGCACAAAGGTATTTTAGAAAAAAAACTTTTAATGGACACATTTAAGATCTCATTTTTCCCAAAATGTGTATTCGCGCACATTACTTAGGGAGGCACGCCGAAACATATCTCTTATGCAACAGGGCATGTCCCTCACCCTGACATGGTGAAATCTATTTTCATGACAGGCCCTCATTCATTCCAGTATTCCTGTGACTTGTGTAAAAACCCTAGATCCTTTCTGATTTCCAGAGTTATTATAAACAAACAATATAATCAAGAGGAACTTAAGTCCCAGTTCTCAGTCATTTTAGGAGATTTCTTACCTGGTCATAAATTCTCCCTTACACTCAAAGGAAGGTTTAAAAAAAGACTCTAGTTACCACAGTATCACCGAATTGAAGTGTTTTTGGTCTGTCTTTACCAGGAATTCCATACACATGTCAACTCTGCAGGTCACCTTCAAACAAGTGCATCAAAAAGAACTGCATACACAGGTCCTAGCACAGATATAATGACATGATGATGGAACAGTACCATCTGGGCACAGGCAGGGAAGGGTACAGACCACAAGCCAATGGAAGGGCCAATGTGAAAGCTGTCTCTCAGCACATGGGCCACTGGACAGGGAGCTCTGGGCTGAAACCAACCTCCCATTCGACACTAGTTCACCATGATGAATAAACTCATAAACCTGTCCTCTGAAGAAAGTTCCTGCCAAATGGGGTGAGGAGAGGGTTGAGGCCCACTGTTGCTTCTGGGCTGGTATTCAGCAGGCGCCGTCCCTGGAGGTTTGCGGTTCAGGCCAGTGGCAAAGCCTAACAGCAGGAGCGTATCAGGGCAGCTGCTACCCCAAGCACACGTGACCTCGCGCCGCTCAGAGCGGTCCCTTCAAATACCTCAATGTTCATGACTTCATCTTCTCACCATGCAAGGCTCTCCTTTTGTCCCTCTTCTTTTTCACCACAGTTCATAGTCTGTGTTTCCCAATCCACAGATAATGGACACAGATAACTGAGGAGCCCAGTCTCTCTAAACGGCTCCTTGCTGCAGAGGAAATGGTAAGGAGCTGTACAATTAAAAAACACTCCTTGAGTCTCTTTATTGGCTGCTGGCCCTCGCCATGCCTTACGCCCATGGTGAGAAATGAGACTCCCCACAGCCTGGTGCCAGAGCCTGCTCATCTGCCTAAGGCAGCCTCTTCACTTGGCTGGAGAAACAGGTGTTACGGCTCAGTGTCCTCTTGGTTCTTCCCTCTCCCCTCTGGAGCATTAGCAGGTCAATATTGTCCTCTATTTCCATGACAGACTAGACTGGTAGCTTGGCCACCCTACCATTCCCTCCCTTGCCCAACGCCCATCTGACAATGGTGAAGGAAATGGCTGAGGGTTCCCTGCAAGTCACCTACTGGCCAAGAGCTCCTGGGGGCCAGGCCATCTCCCACAGGTTCTGAAAACATTCTGAAATGTGGAAGAAGGGGGTCTGCCCTGATTAAAATAAACAGTTCCCAAGCCACATTGAATCCCAGGCCATAATAATCCAGAGCTTTCCCTTGCTTCAATCATTTTCAAGTAAGTTTCTGGAAGCTTCCTAAAATGAGTCTGCTTTCTCAGTAATATTGCTGTCTAGAAGTTCACAATGTTTATATTGTTTTCCTATGCATAACTTTTGCTTTGGCAGTAACATCGCTACTCTCTGTGCCACGTGCTACACAGGCACCCTTTTATACTTTCTTATTACGACGACACACTCTGAAGTTACCCCCAGTGGAACAGAGGTTCAGAGATAACATCATGACAAGAGCCCCAGTCTTACAACATGCTCAAAGTCCAGCTCCGTTCAATGGCCAAGGCATTTTACTGCCCTTAACACTACTTGGACCTATGTGCGAGAGGAGAACTTTCTGTCTTGCTCACGTGATCCAGACTCAAAGACCAGATTCCCAGAAGCCAAATTAACACAGATTGTGTGAAGAACATTTTCCCTGACTTTTTCTCCCCGTGATAAGCCTTAAAAAGGTAATGTGTCTAGTTGCATGTCACAGACTGCCCACTGGGTGGTCCCAGAATGGCTGGGAGTTGTGGTCCTGAGCTCACGTAAGTGCAGCAGGAAACCACCACCTCCATGTGGCCAGCTCTCCAGTCTCACACACCCACCAGGGAAAAGCAACCTAAGGGCAGAAAAGGGCTAGTCTGGCCGAACAACACTGAAGCGCATAATAAAGGATTACTACACTGCAAGAGTTCCTAATCTCACAGGAAAATTAAAAGTCAAGCTGGTGCTCCAAATTTGGCTAAATCAGGGGAGACAGAGTATCTGGGACTTTCAGAAATTTCTAGAAACTCCATGCCCTGCTCCATGACCAACTTGAAAAATTCTTTAAGGGTGTTATAACTTGCCCTCCCCCCCCCAAAAAAAAAAATCTAAAAAGAATACATCTCTGGGGAGGGGTTCTTTAAATATAAATCCCCTGGGGCTTTTGGGTGCTTTTAAAAAATCAATCTACCACAAGCTGATGGAAGGAATTACACAGGGCAAAGAAACAGTTGTTCCGGGTCATGCCGAGGGGAGACAAACAAGAACTGCAACATTAAAACAAACTGGCTCTACAGTGTGGGGTAATACAATGGGAGAACAGAATGTGATTTGTAAGCGTGTGAGATTTCACAGACCTACACCTGCCACAGAAATAGCTCAGAAAGATCAAAGAGGACGTCAGTGGACACACATCAGGTCCAGTCTCTAGGCTGCCTCCGCTTCAATGCAGAAACACTCTGGGCTCCATGAACAACATGGAAAAATGTAAAAGTAAGTTTAGCTGATTTCTAAAAATCTCTTAAACTCCTTTTTATAAATACTTGAATGTACAGATTGGTGCTTAGAGTAGGAAAGAGGAGGTATGGAGGACATAAAGGATTTTAGGAAAGCTGTCTCTTACAAAATTCTTGTTCCACAGATATCAGATGGTTCATTCAAGATGATTTCTCGGGAGCTTTCTTCAGCAGAATGCCCCTGTTGTTAAAGTCCAAATCTTTCTCCACTGCCCAATTGTGAAAGCTTAATTTCTCCTTTTTGGGGAGGATTATGCTGAAATTACTGTCACATAAATACCGTTACCTTTTCTGGTGAAAAACTCCTTGGAATATTTTCCCAACATAGCGTATTTTCGAGGAACTTTCCCCAGCAGTTCAATGATCAATGCTATGTGATCTGCATTGGGAAACATTGCCAGCAAAACAGAAACACACGACAGTTTAATCAGTACACTGCATGCAGACACTGCCACCGCCCGCGCAGACAGAAACAGAGCGCGACTTCAACAATCGAAGGCACCGGCTGTGCCCGTGCGGCCTGGCGCGGGGCGCCCGGCAGCTGAGGGCACTGCGGCTGGAGGAACCGATGCACAGGGCGACCACGGCACAGGGCCGAACTGCGTCTTCCCCCGCAACTTCTAAATGAGCACAGGAATTCTGCTGGGTTGCTTTTTGAATTTAGGAGAAATGCCTCTGTCACCATTATTGCTGCAACTGGCAGCTACTATTCCGTTTCTGTCTGCATCGTGCGCTTTTCAAAAAGAAGAGGTACTACCTCTGCGATTGAAGAATTCCCGAGAATATTTTCCAGATAGAGCAAAGTGCCTTGGGATACTGCCTAGCAGCTCTATGATGTGGGCTATGTGGTCTATGGAGGAGAGAAAAAAGGGATATGGGAATGGGAGGGGCAAAGGGAAGGAGGGGATAAAAGAAGAGGGAAAAAAATTGACATTAGTAAAAACTCAGAAATAGATTCAAATCAACAATGTCTGCAGCTCATCCATGCAGCAGCATCTGGGACTGGCAGGCCTCAGGCATCATCTGGAGCATAAATGGTGACTGATGCCAGCTCACCCCAGGCAACCCCTAGCATTGCAAACAAATAAGCCTGGAGATGGTCAGGTTTACAGATGGAATTCAAGCCAGAATTCCTTGGTTTTCAACTCAGCTGCCAAACAGGACAGAAAAATGGGCAGGAGATCAGTAGACAAAAGGACCTCGGAGAGGCTCTGGGGCTTGTACAGCCTGTCCTCCCCTGGCCAGCTGGGTTTAGGGCCTGTGGGCAGCAGGAGGGAGAGGTGGGCCAGCTCGAGGCCAAGGGCTCTCCAGAGTACTACCCCCGCCAGGAAGCGCTGTCCATTCACTGCAATTGAGTGGGCTTCAAGCTCAAATTTAAAAAAAAAAGAAAAGAAAAAGAAAAGCAGCATCTAAATTGGGCATTTGATAACCCAAACATAGCTCTATTTCAGTACATAGATACAATGCTCTCCAGAATTTCAGGACCCCCAGTAGACAAGGACTGAGGTATTCAGCTGCCAGCGATACTTACCTTCATCTCTGGAATAGTCCTCCCCAGAATGTGGTTCAAACAAATAATCTCCTGTTGCCAGCTCAAATGCCTAGGACACAACAGATGACATGCTAAGGCACTTCGTAGAGACTGGCCCCCCCAAGTCAGAGTGAGTTTCTCCTTTTAAAAGAGACCTATGTTCTATGAGGATCTGAATTGAACCAGAGAGCCTTCTATTATAAAAGGGCTCAACACCAAATTTTTTCTTCTTCCAAAAAGTGAAAATAAGCTTCAGAAACATTCTTACACCTCCTCCACTGCAAGATGTAAGGGCTGTGTACTCTCTTCATTCTGTAAGAAGCAAAATGGCCATGTCTGCGCATCAGCAAGCAGAGCGTGCAGGCCTAGCTGGAGCACGGCACTCCGCTCCTCATGGCAGAAGAAGGGCACAATCCAGGCCACAGGTCTGTCTGACCCCAGCGCCTGACCTCAAACTGCAGGCTAACCTGGATGGTGGGTGCTGCTGCTCCTTTGAAGCAAAGACCTTCATGTCTTAATAACCAAGGGCTATTTTCAGCAATCCCTTATCATTTCATTTATTTCTGACTAAATCAAAAGAACACGTAGAGCTTAAGAAGCCCCACTGCTCTGTCACCTGGGGGCCAGGAGGAACCAGATCACTAAGGAGAGCGAGTTTCCTGGGTGACCATTGTCTGTCCCTAACATATCGGTTGTGGGGGGGTGGGCGAGGGCATAGTCTAGTTCCCTTGTTCACACACACACACACACGCAATTTCAGGACCATGAGTTTAATTTGGTAACAATACATAGAGACGGCAACTCCTTCACTCTGCTGATCGACAAATGTCATGATTTTAAAACAATATAAAAAAGGATAAGCTAAATGCCAGTTTTGGTTTTTGCCACAGTTACTTCTATTCTGTATAAGATCTTGCTGTTCCAGAAGGCACTCGGGCCCAGTGCCACCTGCACTGATACAGTGGACCAGACGCCACGGCACCACCGCCACCCCTCCCGAGACACTGGCCTCCCCACCCCTGTCCTTGATGAGTCGTCACTGCACTGACCCATCTTCTCCTGCCAATAAGCACAGAGTAGGGAGAAGGTGCCCTTGGGGAAGATTCGTCTGCCTGCAGCTGGGGTACCTTTCCTGGCAATCTAAACAAACCACAGATGGGCACACTCAGCTCAGGACCACTAGTTCACGAATGCAGGATCCCTGCCCTGAACTAAACGTGGGTCTGAGCAGGACCCGGACATGTCAAGTCTTAGCACAGAGTAAGGTGTCCATCCAAGTGCAGGTCATCCTGGGCAGGTCCTCACTGGGGCCTCTCCTCTCTACCCAAAAAGCAGTAAAGACACTGGGCCAACCCCAAATCAGGGTTAAAAAACCTCACATTGGGCCACAAACCCAAGAGGGACAGCTAGATTCCTCACCTAGGACACAGTCAACTCAATACAAGCCAGGAGAAAAAGGTGAAACCCTAGTAGAAAAAGAAGATCCGAAAAGCTATGTGACGGAAGCTCTACAGAAAGCACCACTTCCGGGGGTCCTCATCCACTCTCATTAACTTTGAAAAACGTTTCAATCTGGTTGTATGTATTTCTTACGGTCTAACACTAAGATATATCAGCTGAGTGTTCTTTGAAAGATGACTGTTTTGATTAGCACCCACGTATTTCCAATGAAACCCTTAAGTCAAAGAAGCCTATCGATGAAATCATTTAAAAGAGAAAAGGGAGAGGCAAGGCGGAGGCTCCCGTCCTGGTATCTGGTCCTGGTTCTCTGGAGAGTGACGAGATTTTCTTAACAGACAGGACATGCACAACAGGGCAAACACATGTTACCATGAAAACATCAGCCTCTGCACTTTGCGACCTGCTTTTATGGTAGCAACTATGAAACCATGAAAGATTACTGCCGTCAACTCAAGAGGTTACTCCCACTATAATCTGGATAATTATTATTTATTTTTAATACTTAGGAACTTTGGATTCTTCTCTCTGTACTTGGCTTGATGCCCTCCTTGGGCCTTTCCCTGGACCAACCTCTGTTCTCAGGTTCTGGAGAGATCTCTTTCCTGAAATGCCCTCCCATGCCAACATGCTCCATTCTGAATAAATAAGGGCACCTATTAGTTCTGTGATGTGATCAGTGCTGAAGGAGTTTGGTGGAATTTATCAGACTGGCTTGTTTCTATGGCACTGACTCAGGCTCACCATGGAGTCCATAAAAAAAAAAAACCTACTATTGAGGCACTCTGTCATCCAAACACAGAGGAGCCTCAAACACCTCAGCCCACACAGAATTATTAGATCATATACACTTACATCTGGAGGGGCCCCAAGCTCAAGAAAAAGGAGAGTCAACAACTGATACATCCCAGCTGTGCTTGATATTGTCGTGCTTTCTCAGCTGTGAAAGCTCTGCTGACAACAGCAAAGGTACGTATTAGTATGCGCCCACAGGTAACAGCCACCACACAGGGGTGCTCATCTCCACCACTGTCTCTGTTCAGATTCGATGCCATTTATAACACTCAAAGGACTCTGGGATTTACCACCGAGAACAGTCTTGAGCTTTATCATGGCTTGGTATTATTATGAATTTAATATACTGTTATATTTTTAAACTTCAACAAACGGGTAGTGGTGAGGAAACACTGCTTCATCTTTTCCAGGTTCTCTATGAAGAACAGCAAGACCTCGCGGCTATGACCTTCGGGGATAAGGGGACAGGGTGGGGAATAAAGGCTTGCCCCTTCCAGGAAAAAAAAAAAAATCACCCCTTTGACAACCAACTGATTTCAAAAAACCCTCATAAGCAGCAATGGGGGAACCTATACTTAATTTCTTGGAAAGGTGGGGGGTCGGAGGCAAAAGGAGACCAAGTCAATCCCTTCCCTTAGGAATTACTGATGTTTATGCCACTGTTCATAGCAACAGTGGTAGAGGTACAAACGCTTATCTAACAAGGCAGATAATCTGGTATAAAACTGTACTGACAGCTTCACCATTATTTTACAACATCTGCGATCTTGTCCTATTTTTCTGGTTATATCACTTAAATTTAACACCCAAAATTAGCAGCACAGGATTTCAGAGTTGAAAGAGTTCTCAGAGTCTAATTCAGGGCAGCCCTGATACAGCCTCTTCCGAGTTACTGGGGACAAGTAAGGCGCGGCCTCACCACATCCTGAAATGGAACACTCATCCCCCGCAGCTCTAACTGTTCAAAGTGCTCCCTCTTTCAACTGACCTCGGCCTCCCACGGCCTCCCAGCCCCTACGCCCCATCCTGCCCTCTGGAGTCACACAGAGTGTGTCTAATTCCTCTCCACACAGTGGTCTCTAAACTCAAAGGAATGATCGCATTTCCACCAATGCTTTTAAACATTCTTTTCTATACCCGACAACAGCAAGGACTTCATTTTTTTTTTTAAACTTACTAAAAAACTTCATTTTAAAACTTATCTGGTTATTAGCCATCAGAGCAATGTGGGAATAGAAAGGCGCAGTGGCCATCTCTATTTGGCCTTATCTCTTGCCTCAGATCATGCTAACTTGAAAGACACAAAACATCTGCTTTTATTCATATTGTTTTAGCACTGGCCATTAAACAATGCTTTTACTTTAGTATCAGAGGCCAATATAGTCAATTGTTAATCTTTGAACAACAGTGAATTTAATTATTCAGCATTGCTTTTTTAATGAGAAAGCAAATGTCGCACTTTATACACATGCCCTTGCATTTAAATATCAAAAGAGACTTTGGAAAAAAATATGAAATTAAAAAAGCATGAACCACCACCCTAAACTACACGCAGGCATGCACACGCACCCCCTTTCTAACACGGGACTACGAAGTACAGCCCATGAAGAGGAAGGTGCTAAACTGGCTAGGAAAAGAGGGCAAAGAAAGAGAAACTGAAATTGACTTACAGATGGACCATTCGTGCTCATCAACTCACAGGTAAGGCGTGAGAAAGAGACATGCTGGTCGGGGTTGGGGGAGAGTTTAGACACAGCTACACTTATGATGTACAAAATTGGCAGTAACAATGGATATGACACACTGGTGGAAGAGGAGGTATCCTGAGGCCTGGGAGCTCTATGGGAACAGATTCAGTCAGAGGAACATATGCAGATGCTGGTATCTCAAAAGTGACCAGGTAGCCCAGCCCAGAGCAATAAGCCAGAATATTCTCTAGATTTTGCTTAAAAAAGACGAGATATAAAACATTGGAAATGGGTATTCCTTTCCTCTCTATAAGGAGATAAGGTCTGTCAGAGGCCACCACAAAGGACTCCAGCCTTCGAGCCCCAGACGGTCTTCACCTAACACGGCCGTCTCATCTTCCTCCACAGCATGAGTGAAGATGAAGCTACATACAACCTGAAAGCTTTCAGTAACCAAAAGCAATTACCTAGAAGTCATTTTGTCACCACAGCGGAGGGTCTGATTCTCTGGGTTGTGGGCTGCACCTGGCCTTGAGGAGAGACTGTCACTCACAAGACCAAACCAGACCAAACCCAGGACATGCCTAAGAAGAATTCTTCCAATTCTTAAGATACCCAATGCAGCAAAACCTTCCCCTCACCCATCCCATGGTGGACAATCTTCAGAGTCAGAAAAACTTCAGACAGCATGCACTGGTAAGCATTAAAGGGATGAGCCTTTACACAGGAGAAAATGGCCAAGGCCGTTCTTACCATACATGCCGTACTCCAAATGTCAGCAGGTGTGCTGTAACCTGCTCCTATTAAAACCTCTATGGATCTATACTGACGTGTCTGGATGTCTTCTGTGAAGTGTTTATGCTGAAAGGGAACAGAATGCATTACCAGGGTGGAACACATTAAAAAAGAAAACAACAACAACAGTGAATTCAGAAGTGTCTTTTAACACATGATCATGACCAAAATGTTTTAGAAATAAAACTCTACTTACCACCCAACAAGCATTTCCCAGGTCAGCAATTTTAACTCTAATTTTATCAGCGTTCCGTGGATCCAGGGGATTCACCAACAAGTCAGCCGCCCGGGTTTTTGCTGGCATGAGCAAACAGCAGGACAGTTAGTGCATGGGACAAGCGGTTTGCATGTGTGCACACAATGTTTGCCAGGCACAGAGCCTCCTTTTCTAGAAAAGTGATGGGATGATCATTTAGCCATGGAATCCTAAATCCCTGGAAAATATTTCACAAAAGAGAAAATTGGCCACCGAGAGACTGTCTTGCCCTTTCTCCTTTGTTCCTGATTCCTTCGCCTCTCAGTCAGCCCTGCTGTGCTCCCGTCTGCATCCCTCTAGCTGTTCCTCATTGTATCAGAGCCCATTCTGTAATGGACCACACACATCTCGCCCATCTGTGCATTATTACACAGAGAGAGGACTCAATCCTTACTGAGTGACTCACAGTTCACCTAGTACCCATACACCCTACCCCTTCTTCTACCTGGACTAACCTCAAGGATTAGATGATGGTTGATTAATAAATACAAATTAAAGGCCAGGACTAATCAATCCTGGTTTAGCTCTGAACAAGAAACACTCTAGAATAGAGGTCTCCTGAGATGGCCTTGGCCATAAAGGCAACCCCTGAGGTCCCTCAGGATCTTGTCAATTAATTGGGCCATTCTAAACCCCGGGGCAACCCTGAGAGAATCTCAACAGCAGGCACAGGGCCAGGCTTCTCAGGGCTCTTGGGACTAGAAGAGCTTCTGAGGTAAGTTGAGACCATGCCTGCATCAAGCACAGTTAATCAGGGGGCAAGTGACAAAGAAATATAAATTGATGAGGCCCAGGCAGAAAACGCTGAAGTTGAGTCAGCATCTTCATCAAACCTCAAACTGACCTACAGGCTCGGATTTCTGGAAAGGACAAGATATAACTATGGCTTTTATTTATTTTAGAAGTAAATCTGAAATGGTATTTATAGACTAAACAGGAAAGCCTGCTCGATACAGAATATCAAACACCCTTTTGTTCACTCAAAGCTGGGGCATTGCTAAAACTAACCAAACCTCCTTTTGGGCATGTCTGTGCTGTGAGGCCACAGGGCTGGAGGAGGCTCTGATCCCTTGGCATCCCACACAGGCAGCAAGGCCAGGTCAGCCACACTGTCAGCAGGGCAGCGGGCAGGCCAGGCGTCCAGGACCTAGGGCACTGTCACGGCTCCCTTGCAGGGGGTCAAAGGGTGTGGAGAGAACTCTGGCCAATGTTTTAACCCCCAAGACCCATTCCTCGGGCTTATGGATCAACCTGGGCCGGCCAGGCTCGCATGTTCCCTTCTTGCTACTCCCCTAGGTCTACTTCCCTCTTTATAAGAAGGCTGATCCACCACGGGGCCTCACCAAAGGCCAGGAATGAACTGAGGAAAAGAGACACAGGAACTCAGAAACGATGTGAAGAAAGCAGCACGGAGACCACATAAGGAGGCAAACTGAATACCCTGAACGGAGAGTGGACTAAGAGGAAAGTTCCAGAAGAAACATAAAAATACTGAGCCATTGGATGGACTGGCAGCACAAGAACTGGCTAGATGAATCTTCACATCATTTAATCAAGGAGAGTCAGGAGGCAAGAAAATTGAATTTGAGGACTGCAGAACTAGATTCAAATCTAGTTTCAACTCCTACAAGTCTTAAGACTCTGGCAAATGACCTAAAGTGTTTGAGATTCACTGAAGAGGAGGAAGAGGAAGGGACCACTCCTCCTCCACGAATGAATCAAAGACCAAACACAGGAGAGCCGTAGCAGCTACTGGATGGCCAGATCCGGGGGTCCTGCTCTGCCTGAGACCAGCTGGGCCACCCGCCCTCTGAGACTGAGGCTTCTAACTGGACAGTGACGGGCCAACCCTTCTTTGGTGACATGCTGTTTTCTTCCTGGTTCAGATTCATACATAGTGAGCCAGCTCACAAATGATACTATGGAATTTACCTTAAAATTTTAATTGTATAAGAACACAGAGGAGGTAAAAAATAATTTGCTCATATTTCTTTCTTTCTCAGTTACCTATACCAGGATAACTAACTATAGCGCTCAAAAAAGTGCATTTAAAAACAAGGACACTCATGCTTGCTGTGTAATCATACCAATTTTACTTGGCCTAAGAATCAGATCACTTCCTCTGATTAAGTCATTGTCGTGGTGACCTATCACACAGCTCTTCCTTGCTCTACGCTTCTACCAAAGAGAGAATGGAAAGTGGGAAGAGAGAGGTAGAAAGATTTCACTTCAGGAAGGGCAGGGGCCCGTAAGTCATTTCTGATAAGCCAGTCTTTGGTTAACATCGTACAATTTCATTCCATGTGAAGCTATCCTAGAAACCAGTAAGGTGGCAGCCAGTGGAGCCTCCGAGTGCTGAAACAGCCATCACTACTTATCTGCAAGCCCCTGTACTAGGCCCACACTAACTCTTTATAGTTTAAAACATCCTTACAAGGGAGGCATGAATACTCTTGCTATATGTAGGAGGTTCAATACCAGGCCCAAGCAGAAAAAGTGGGAGATTTAATGCCCAAACCTGGCCTACTCATTCACCGAATATTTACTGAGTTGCTTCTACGTGACAGGTGCTGTCTTGGCACTGGAAACAGCAGAAACAAGACATACAAGGTTACCTCATCACACCCCAAATTAGGAAACTCACGTCCAGGCTTGGGAATGTGGGCAATAAAGTAAATAAAATGAATGACTCACACACCATGTCAGTGGCTCTATATGCTATGAAGAAAAACAAAGGAAGGAGATGGACGGCGATAAGGGTGTTCAGGGGAGGTCTTTTCTGAGAAGGTGACATCTGAGGAAAGGTCTGAAAAAAGAGAGGCACAGACAAAGGAGACAGCAAGTACAAAGTGTAAGGAGGCACAAACAAGCTCCCACTTTTGAGAAACTGTAAAAAGAAGCCCGTGTGGGAGGTGCAGAACGAGCACAAGAAAGAGAAAGGGGGTGATGCAGGAGATGGTATCAGAGAGCGAGCTGCCAGGGAACAGGCTGCATAGACCTTGTAAGCTTTAGAGCGATGTCTCTGGGTGTTATTCTAAGAAGAAATACATTGGCGATCATGGGCGGGGGGATGGGATGTGTTTAAAAAGCTCTCTCTGGACTGCTTTACAGAAAACAGGCTAGGGAGCGAGAGTCGAAGTGAGATCAGCAGGGAGCCCATATGACAGCAGCCTAAGCAAGGGCTGACGGTGACTTCAAGGTGAAAGTGAAAGGACTCGACATACACCAACATTGCTGCAGGTTGAAGCCAGCAAGACCACTACGCTCCAGGGTCTCTGTCCTTCAGATGTGATGAGAACAACACCTAGGCTACGACTCTAGTAGCTAATAATCCAAGAGAAATCCTGTCTCCTCTTCTCAACTGCCAATGGTCACCAAATTACTCTAGGGAAAAGTTCACATTCTTTAGCCTGGCATGTAAGCTCTTCCCTCGATCTCCTTCTGGCCCAGCCTTTTCTTCTACTATTCCCTAATGTATACACTCTGCTTTAACAATAAGGATCTACACACGTTCTGAAGAAAGCTTGTTTTTCTTGCCTCCTGTTCATGTTATACCAGGTGGCCATCTCCCAGCCTCTAGGCCATGACCGTTCCATGCAGGAAATACCTCTATGCAGGAGGATTACCCATGGCTATCAAACAACCAAGATGAAAAACAAAACACATGACTGGATACGGAGATCTGATCCTGTCCCTACCACATCCCTGGAATTTAACAATATTGAACAGGTATACTTGGTAAGAGATTGGGATCAATGAAAAAAAAATGTAGACCTCTTTTATTTCTCCCCGATTCACCTAACACACAGGGTGCTAAGGATGGAATGTGTTAGACAGAGTAAAATTTTGATTGTGAATGGGAAAAGGTGGGAGAAATGGAAGAATAGAAGAATATAACCAGGTATCACTGATTTGTTTGTTCATTACTCAATAAATATTTATCTTAACACTGAGTTAGATGCTGAGGATACAAAGAAAAAAACAGACAACACACTCAAAGAGTTTACATCCTAGTGAAGACAAAGATAATGGAAACAAACAATGTCCATACAGTTAAGAAAAGCATGACCAGTAGGAAAAGAGAACAGGCCTGCTTGGAAAAAGAGAAGGCTTATGTTTGAGCTGCTACCTGACAAAAGAATAAAAGATTGCCAGAATGATGGACAATAAATAAATAGGAGGAAACATTGTAAGCCAGAGGTAAAATAAAAGCAAAAGTAAAACAGAAGCATGAGTGAACATGCCCTGTGCACACAGACATTCTTTATTATGTCTTAAAGAAACCCAGAAGAGGCTATGCTACAGTTGGTGGCCGAAAGTGTCAGAACTAGTGCAGCAGTAGCCTGAGAGTAAAGGAGACACACAGAGGTGAGCTCTTCCTTAGATAAACCGACATCCTAGCCGACAGCATCTTATACATACCTTCAAAAAGTTCTGCTCAGAGTAAACATAAATAGCAACAGAATATGTCTACCTGAGTTAAAAAAAAAAAAAAAAAAGGAATAAAGAAAACCACAGCTTTAGGATAATTAGTTACAGCTAATGAGTAATAAAGGCAGCTCTGCAGGTCTCCTACCTGCTAGAATGAAAAGGTCTGCCGAATTTCATGGCCTGGCTCACCCAAGTACTCCCCCTGTGTTAAACACTCCTGTCAGCAGAGGGAGTAGAGGAGGTTTCTGAGCGTTCGACTGTGGGCCAGAATGGGAACCAACCATGATGTCCAGTGTTTGCTTACTGAAGTCCCTTGGCATGTCACCCGCAGAGATAAGTCACTCTCAAATTAAGGGTTCGATATAAGTTATCACATTTGAATCCATCCCACTTCCTTTAAAATTTCAATAGCTAAGTCCTATAATCAGAACAAGTATCAAAATAAAGATACCTCTTCCTCAATATAGACAAAGAGCAGGCATTTTTCCTTGAATAGAAACTAAACAAAACAAAAAACAAAACTAAATATTGCACTACCAGATGGAAGTACAAATTATAAATTAAACTACACATTCTAGAAAGCTATAGGCCTAAGTTCTTAGACTTGGAAGGTTTGCAAATGTATGATGTCTCTAACTAAATATAGAAAGAATGAGGAAAGCTAAGAAATGAGATCTGATAAGCAGAAAGCAAGAGAAAGCCCAGTGGCACAAAATATATTTTACAATAATTACTTATTTGCAAGTATAAAAGTAATAAAATGAAAATGGATAATGCATACATACATAGCTTTACCACCTCCAGCCAATTCCCTTCACAGCATCTGTCAAGTGTGTGACACTTAGGCCATTGAAGGCAGATAGCTGATAGGGAGGGACACTTACTTTTTGGCAAATCCCCAGTGCTGGAGGCTGAAACCGTTCTGCTTCTGTCATGGGATGGACTGCTCCCCTCATGCTCGGTAAGTGGGGATCCCCCGGAAAGTGCAGAGCCACAAGCCACAGGTTCTAAGGGCCCAGAGAACAATGATGTGGAAAACTCTGGAAACTGTGACTCAGGAATTTTATGTCGTCCATTTGGCAATTCACCATTGAATTGTTCATAGGAGCTGCTATATGTGTAATCACTTTCTGCATTTGGCTCATCAAGGTTATATTCCTCTGGATTTGGGCAATCTTCATCATCATCATCTTCATCATCCAGCTGCGGTTCCAGGAGGAATGGGCCATTCTCAATATGGCCATTGGTTTTGGGTGATTCTATCCACGTAGGGTCTATGTTCACAAGTTCTTGTTCAACATCGTCTTCATCTTTCTCAGTGTTCTCTTTCTCGGTGTCTTCTTTCTCTTCCTGGTCCTCAGCTTCACCTTAAAAGGGTGATGAGTTAAGAATTAAAACTTGTTACCCTCCCTAACACGGTGGCACTAGGTACTTATCTCCTCCAACAAGAGACATTTCTGAATGTGCTTAACTTATGTACACTTCTTGACTTTCAGGGTAAAATCCTCAGGTTTTCAAAATCTTACTCTTCATTTACTAAATAACTAGCCTACTCTTATTCGAAAAAGTTAGCTTTTGGGAGAAAATTACTGTAATAGCTGCACTTCCATTTTTGCCCTCTTCTCTACAATCTTCAGAAAAGGTTTTGTACTGGGTGCATTACTATTAGGTAAACGGTTAATTGCAAAATAAAGGACAGTCATTAGCATGACAGACACATGCTGTCTCTCAGATATTTTCTCAGACATGTTTTAAAATCTTTTAAAATATTTCTGGCATACATTATACAAACGAACCACCAGACTGTTCTCCATATTCCCAAATGAGGAGTAAGACTCATTCTCTTATCTAAGAAGCAGCACAATGTCGACTCTGTGATAACCTGGGGCGGGGATGAGTGTCCCTATTAATGAAGGCCTGGGCCCCTCCACAGCCCCTTCCCCAGATTTCACTGACCATTGTCATGTGCAGTCTCTTCCTCAGCCGCCTCCTCTAATCCTGTTTTTAGTTTCACCTCTGGGCAGTAGTCATCATCTTGTTCATTGGAAGGTACAGTTGATGTGACGTTTTCTTCTATGATTTTCCTTTCTGCTTCTCGCTCCAATTCTTCTATTTCCTGCAGGCGCTTTTCCAATAACTCAGCCTGCCTTTTCTGCTTCTTTTTTAGTTTTTTCTTTTTGTTTTTAGAAATTTTTCCTATCTACAACATGTAAGAAAATACTACAGGTCAGCTTGCTTCTTTTTAAAGCACTAGGCAACAGCGTAAGTGCTGGCAGCATGGCAAATACCAACACGATCTGTTTTTTCAGGTTGTGCTCAATTAAAATCACATGTCTAGACATGAGATCTACCTGGGGGCTAGGGTGACAGTCAAACCAGGGAAAAAAACAGTGCTAATATCAAATAATGGGACTGCTACCAGGTCCTGCAGCTTAAATCCAATGTCTTTTTCATTTAAACTCTAAGAACTGAATATGCTGATACCCCCTTACCTTTAAACAAAATGCGTCTCTTGCCAGTTTTATTTGCTGCTTCCTATATCCAAAGTAACAATGTCCCTCTCCTTACTGTCTTACCCAGCTGTCTGCCAAAAAAGAAATACCTGCCAAAACGGGTGTATTTCATTCACTGTTGGTCAACAGTTGGGTCTCGCACACTGAACTGTTATCAACAGCCAGGGCTGCGTGGATGCAAAAATTGAGCATATGAAGTAAAGGAAAAACAGAAAAAGCCACAGTTTGAGTCTGCCTCCAACCAGAGCCATCTGAATTGGAAAGTACTGGCAATGAAAGCCTCCAGTTTTCACAGAATCAGTAATCAAAACAAGCTGCTCGGGCCATGGGAAACTATGGGAAACGGCTCGGCTGGGCTGCTCGGCAGGCCAGGCGTAACGACCACAACTCCTGTCCTGGGATTCCCATTCCAAACTGATGGCTATGGGCAGCACTCTGAATTTGTGGACATTTCTTTTCAAATGCTTTTATAAAGCTCTTGACCTTTCACAGAGTTCATAAAGCTCTTTTTAAATCTGTAGGTGACTCATCAATTCAAGATATATACATTCTGTCCTCTACTGGAACCAAGCCAGGTTTAGGTCCATTGGGGTAGGATTTAATTCCAGGCAGTTTGCTTCATTTGATTGGACTTAGTGTTTTGACAGGATCATAAAATAGATAATACTCTTTCATATTTAACTACTGGCTAGAAAAAAATTAGAACAGCTTCAGAAAAAAATTAGAATCCAATCAGAAATCAGGTAAAGTGTTTTTAGACTAATCCCACTTTAAACTCTACCTCCATCACCTCACATTTTACTGGGCTCAGTCAACAGCACTCACGAAAGTATATGAGGAAAATAAATATCCAACTTAGAACAGCTCTCACTGAACAACTCTAAATATCAGTTCAGTTTATCAGAACAGTAAGTCTTATATATTCAAGGATACTCAGTATTTAAAATGTAATCTGTCTTTTACATTAATATACATTATACCATCCATAATTGACAAAGGAACAACAAAAATTCCTCAAAACACTTAAATGAAAAATGACTGCAGAGAGAAATAGAAACTAATATTATAACTTGTAAAGTTCAACAATAAACTGTTGCTTTTGACATGAAGGTGAATATATACATATATGTCTAAGTACTTACAGGTTTTTGCTGTGGAGCCGTACTCACTAAAACAAAACAAAACGACTGTTTAGAAGAAAACTGATACATGTCTTAATGTAATTTAAATTGTAAAATTAAATAATTAATGCCTTTTAATGGCTATCCAACTTCAACAACTGTTTAATATCAGAGCTTCTGAGTCATACAGCTCTAAAGAATGTTTACCCAACTCAAATAAATGATTGGCTCTTAAAAAGCACAGCAGCAGTTGTCCAATGTGGAGTTATTTCTCTTATTTATCTAAAATTAAATACCCATTCATTTCAAAAACACTCAACCCCAAAGCACAGACTGATAAGAAAATGGAGACGAGTTCACAAATGAACACAGTCATCAAACCAAATTTGTTTTATAAACAATGAACACTTCGGAATATGTACATTGAGCAAGTTTATACAGCTAAAGTAAATCAAATACTGCAGTAAATATTCTAGAAATCAAATGACCAGACCTTGCCAACCTCAAAAGCTTGACAGACTGTGGTTCCATGATCTAAAAATCACTCTGATGGTAAAAAACAAGATTCAGAGGCACTGCAACTCCAAAAACACCCAGTCTCGGAGCTGTAGCCCTTCAGTGTGCACACTTGCCTGACGACACACTAGGGCACAGATATTGTTATAAAGAGAGGTGAGAACACAGTCAACACTTCACTGACACTGAGTATTTCATTACACTAGGAGAAAACCAGACATAAAACTCCGTACACCAATACCCAAGTCACTTGGTATTCTTCTCCCACCCTTGAGTCTTCTGTAACTGATTCCAAATAGACCAGTTAGGCTCAGATTGAGGTAGCTACGCTAACTGAAGACTAGGAAGCATTCTAACAAACCTGAAGCTAGAAAAAACTTCTGCTGACTACAGGTCTGCTACATGAAACCTGATACTATATACCCCCTTTGCAGGGTAGTGGACAACACAGAAAAATGTTCAAAAGTAGATAAAGCATCAGGAGGTAAGAATTTAAATGGCTTAAGAGAGAACAAAGTTAAGTAATTCAAATATTAAAGTATAATTTAATTGGGGCATCTTCTCAAGAAAAAGGTCTAGTTATTTCTAGCAATCAGGCACTTACAAAATTCCTTATATAAACATGTTTGCCTCAATTGTCTTTAATATGCAACTTACGAGGCTCTCAATGTTCCCAAACTGACTGAAACAAAGCTGGCTCACCTGCAGACCCTGAAGGAGGAGGAGCACCTGCCTTCTGCCACTCAGTGGCCTCAGCCGCCATTCTTCTCACATATGCATCATCCACACACATTAAGATGTTTTCGGGCTTTATGTCAGTATGAATGATCTTGCACTTACTGTGTAGATAATCTAACCCCTGTAGGACCTGGTCATAGTAAAATCAAGAGAGGAGATGAGTTATTAATACCTTCATTATTCGACATTAACTTGTAAAATAAGTAATATTATCACAAGGCACAAAATTCAATAGACAGAAAAGGATATTTACTAAATATCTTCCTCCCTCCCCACCCCAGCCCCCACAGGAATGCAGTTCTTTCCCACAAGCTACCAATGAGTATAATTCCAGAGATAATTTATGCTCATGGAGCAAATGCATTTATAGATATACTTTTTAAATGATTTTATTGAGATGTAAATTACATACCATGCAATTTGCCCTTGCAAGTGTATAACTCAGTAGTATTTACATGTGCAACCATCACCACTATCTAATCATTAGCCAAAAAAGCAGCACTGTACTCATTAGTAGTCACTTCTCCTTCTCCTTCAAACTCCTCCAGCCCTAAGCAACCACTAATCTACTTTCTGACTCTGGACATTTTATATAAATGGAATCACACTAAGTTGTCTTTTGTAACTGGCATAATGTTTCAAGGTTCATTCATGTGTAGCATATATCAATACTTCATTCTTTTAATTGTCAAATAATGTTCCACTGGATATACCACATTTTGTTTAGCCAATCACTCGATGGACATTTGGATGTTTTCCACTTTGGGGCTATTATAAATAATATTGCCATGAACATTCATGTTCAAGTTTCTGTATGAATATATGTTTTTATTTTTCTTGGGTATATACCTATGAGAGCAACTGTTGGGTCATAAGGTAACTAACTCTATGTTTAGCTCCTTTTTGGACTACCAAACTGCTTTATACAGTGGCTGCTCCACTTTACAGTCCCATCAGCCATGTATGAAGGTTCCAATTTCTTCATCATGGCCAATGTTTGTTGTTCTGTCTTTTTTATTTCAGTGACTCTAGTGGGTATGAAGGGTGTATCTCATCGATCTGCATTTCCACGGTGACTAATACTATGCATACACTGCATATACTGCAGAAAAAAAGGCCTAAGTTTTTCTGGACTTATTTCCATTTACAAGGCATTTAGTTCTTTTCAGATCATGTTCCTATAGATTATAAATTGTACATGCTTAATAAATATTAGCATTTAACAAATATCATTCAAATATTTTAAGTTATGTAAGGGACTTGTCCACAAAAGAAACTGAGAAAAAGATAAGCAGAAGATATATCATCCAACTCTGGAAAGTTCTCAACAAAAATCCAGTGTTTCTTCTGTCTACCTTGAGTATCTGGCTAAACAACCTTATCAGACGGTACAGCATCAGAAAGTAAGGAAAGAGAGGTTTTAGAAGGAAAATGAAAACAGAAAGACCTCTCTCTCAAACAGGATGAAAATCTCTCATCAATAATAACTCTTCTTAGGAAGTATTTTTACATGATGCATTGACTAATATCAATCAATGATACCAGGCCTATCATTGGCCACACGCTGGTCTAGGTATTTGACACATAGCAGTATACAAAGCACCCTGTCTTTATGGGGCTTATATGGTCCTGGTGTCCTCACAGAACTTACTGTTTCATGCGGGGGGTAGGAGGGAAGGGACTGGCCAAAAGGAAACCAAACTGAATCACGGGCACAGCAAATACAATTAACACGTGGCCTGAGTTCCTAAGCAAGCAGT
Source organism: Pteropus alecto (assembly GCF_000325575.1). Taxonomy (NCBI): domain Eukaryota; kingdom Metazoa; phylum Chordata; class Mammalia; order Chiroptera; family Pteropodidae; genus Pteropus; species Pteropus alecto. The sequence goes on along the minus strand of NW_006494608.1, from coordinate 8,673,019 downwards.
ACCAGGGGGGTAGGAGGGAAGGGACTGGCCAAAAGGAAACCAAACTGAATCACGGGCACAGCAAATACAATTTAACACGTGGCTGAGTTCCTAAGCAAGCAGTACCAGTAAATGTCAGCACTTTTCCTAAGGATCTTCCCACCACCATCTTATCCACAAACACCTGTATCTTTCCACCCTACGACTTTCACTGTTCTTAGGTTGTTTTACTGTGGGGGAGGCCGCACAGGTAACAGGTCATGTGATTCACCATCTAAATGTGTTAATGTGAGTTCCCAATAACAACGAGGCACCTGAGACAAGCAAAGTGTTCTCAGCAAGAATTTAAGATTCCAGATTTTTAAAATATTGGCTATTGCACTCAACTGGATTAACTTTCCTCAAGAAGCACAGCTTATAATGTCTACGAACACAAGCAAAAAGACTTCACCACTGGGAATCCAAATCATTAAAGGAAAAGAAACAACTAAGAGATGTAGCATTAAAACACAACCTCGAGACTCAACATTACTCCTAACTGTTGATCAATCATTCATTCCCTGGGCAAGGCACTCTGAGCTTCCATTTTCATATCTATAAAAAAGGGGGAAATGTACCTATTTAGAAATAATCTGTGGAAAACACAAAAACAAGGTCTAACTCATAGGAAGCTCAAAATAAGTGGTAAAACTGAACTAAGCCAGAAGACTTGTACTGATATTGACTAAATAACTATGATTTTCCTAAGTCACTTATTAAACCTCTCCAGTCTCATTTCTTCCATCTCTCATGTGAATAGGCTCTACTTGACAACTTCTGTGGTACATCCCAGCAATGAAAGTCCATAATCTCATTCTGTAATTTCTATTAATTCCATACTATTTTTTCAAAATAAAAAAAAAACCCTTTAGCTGTAAGCTAAGAAGAATGGTTTTATTTTCAAAAATATCATTTCTGTTCTCAGCCAGTGTGTTTTAAAGCAATAAAGCACCCCAGAACCCAGAATCAAACAATAATGGTGGGCAATCAAAAAGCAATTTCTGCAGAATAACAATGATGATGCAAAAAAAAAAAAGAAAAGAAAAAAAAAATCAATGACTCAGACTTCATGTTTAAGGACAGATCTCCCCTTGCAAATTCTGATAAACATTTAAAAGCAGCCGTTACTAATTTCTCCCCTGTTGCATTCATTTGTCAAATTATAGTATATTTGTCTTTCTTGCCTAAAAAAACATAGTTGGCCTCATCAGCAGGAGGCAGCAGAGCCTGTAAAAATCCTTTGGCTGCCATCTGTTCAAATCTATGGCTGTCATGAAAGCTGAGATCAATCTAACCACATATGGGCCAGGGACAGGGCTGCATCCACTCAAGGGAGCCAAACACACCCTCCCAGAGCAGGGGCCAGTTTCCTCCCTGGGAGACAGACTTGCAGGTCAGCAGCGGCACTGAAGCAAAGGCAGAGCCCAGGGCTGGGAGTGAGAAGCTCCAGTTCTTTGTCAAGAAACAACTAGCCATGTCTCAGAGCAAGTCCTTTCCCTCAAGTTCAGCTATAAAATAAGAGGCCCAGTCAAGATGGCCCCGAAGGTTGCTCCCTATACACCTGTGAACCACGTCAGAGTGTTAACAACATAAGTCTGCTCCTTTCTATCACAGCTCACTAGAAATAGGTCTTGTAATCTTGCAGATAATAAGAGGAAGAGTAAATTGAGAGTAATGTGGTGACTTGTCTTGAAGGCAACTCCCTGGCTCTGCTCACCACCCACAGTGATGCTTCCCCCAAAATCTTAAAAGGCAAAGAGAAACAGAATGAGAGCAAGTTTCCAAACTATTTTATGACTCGTCACAACATGGGGACCTTCTTCCTCGCCCTTACCTGAACGCAAGACAAGGGCGCAGAGACTTGGCCTGCCTCTCTTTCTGTGAGTAAAGCCTTCCTAATGCAGCACACCACAGGATACCCCGCTGGCGGCTAGGTAAGCTGGAAAAGCAGAGTGAGCTGGCCCTGAGCAAGGGCGCTTCACTCAAGTACTGATTCCTCTGGATGTGGGGGAGACGCCAGAGCAGCTCTCCTGGAGCTGAGAAACTTTCTTCCTAGGAAAGCTAACGCTTCCACTGGATTTCTCTTCCTTACTAAGACAGACATGAGGTAAATCCTACGAACTGCTTCTGAAACATGTGACAAACTGAATGGAAAAGTGCGGGAAATACCTGCTACGATAAGAGAGGACAACAACGAGATACTCAGACAAAAGTTTCAGTGGACTCTGTCCTCATCGCCCTTGTCCTGAAATAGCCTTCTGCTCCTTGCTTTTTCTCACACCAACTGGTGAGAGGTAATGAGAAAACCCAGCAGCTGTACTTCTGAGTGTAGTCAGGATGAAAGATAAATCCACGTGCCCGGCATGCAGACTGCAGAATAATGAGTGGAGACGGAAGGCTTAACTCTATTAAAAGGGAGCGACTTCACCATATTTCTGAGTTGAGGACCCAACATTTCGAGGAGAATTCCAAGTTAGCATAGAATCCCACACTGAACAAGTCCAAGAATATAAATATGCTTACCAAGTTAAAATTTATCTTCTGAGCTAAAATTCAACAATGCTGTCTTGATCAGAATGAGTTCACTGATGATTAGGACCAGTGAAATAATTAAAATGGTAAATGCTAAGTATAGATAAAACTGATAAAATTTGTGACAACAAATGAGTCAACCTGCCAGGCAGGGCTACAGCTCTTGGTATGCCCGCAGTCTCCAACACTCCACCGAAGGTGGGTTTGGAAAAGCATTTCATTTTAAAAGTCTTCCTAACTTACATATTGCAGCACAAGTGACAAATTACAAATTATCTGTTAAAACCTAATGGCTGTACTTGTAAACAATCTAGTTGTCATCTCGACTATTAAGGAAAACCACTTACTACACACAGGGACACAAATGCATACTTTTCACAAGACATGCTAGAATTTAAAATGCTCCCAAATCTTTCAACGTAGACATCTCACACTACCCTGCAGTTGAGAGCATGGAATCAAAGTTACGCCTCTTAGAGTCAAGTCTTAGTTCCCCCACCACAGTAACTGTGGGACCTGAGGAAGTTTTTATCCTCCCTGTGCAAGGCCTTCTGTAGAGTGGAGATAATGTCCCTGGCCTCGTAAGGCTGTGGTAAAAACTAGAGTGTATAACACAATTGAAGCACTTATAACAGTGAGCGCCTAAAAGACCAAAACAAATGTGACAATCATATTAACGAAAAATAATAATAACTTTAAAATCGGCTACTCTTACATAAAGTCAAAGCTATGTTTAAAGAACAGCAAAGGTGTTTAAAGAAACTATCACGTGTGGAACATCTTTAATGTACCACAAATAACAAATACTGTCAACACAAGCACCATTTTTCTTCTTTTGGTTTCAGAAATAAAAGCTAGACATAAAATAGATCTCAATAAAGCTGATTTAAAAAGGAAAAAAAAGAAAAAAGAAAAAGAAAGCTATGGGGCAAATAAATAGACAACACAAGACTCCATGCTTGAGTCCAGAGAAGCAGCCTGGCGGGGGCGGGGGCGGGGCTGCTGGCCACTGCACATGGCGAGTTCTCCACCTTCACCAGAAGTGACCAGGATGGCTGTCCTCTGACCCAGCACAAGGTCACCACGGCTACACAAGGACAGCTAAGAACTGATCAAAGGGTTAACAGCAAGTGTATAGGAAACCCTGAAAAAAGCGGCTGATTAAATGATGTCATCACGTTTAGAAAATAAGGAAGTGGTAACATTTACCTATGTCAAATCACAGGTCAACCATTCTGTAAAATCAGAATAAGAGGAGCATACACATTTCTTCATTTAAGAAAAGATAACTTATCAAAAACATTTTCTGACCACCTACTAGAAGAAGGAAACAAAGAAGAGATGTGGAACTCACAGCGTGTCTCTAAATCAGAGATGTGCACAATGCAGCCGGAGAGACAGGACAGCCACTGGATGCTCAGCGCTCCGCCATGTGCTTTACCACTAGTACTCTGAATTCATCTCCACAAGAAAGCCACGACTTATGTACTATCATCCCAATTTTACAAATGAGGAAACGGACTCACAGAGGCTAAGTAAGTTGATCATCGATCGGGGTTACAAAACAGTGCCAAAGTCAGAATTTGAAATTAAGTCTATTGCCAAGGCATGTCTCACTGCAATTTCTCTATTCCAGTGGTTCTTGATGGAAAGAAGTTTTGCCTCCTTGGGGGCAAAAGTTTGACAAATTTGACAAAGTTCACAAGTGGGGGTGGTGGTGGCTGAGGCAGAGGCAGAGGTCAGCGATGCAGCCTAACACCTTGCAATCACGCGCAAGACGAGCACCTACAACAAAGGATCATGCAGTCCAAATGTCAGCCCAACATGAGGACTGAGAGGCTCTGGCTTACAAAAGACCCTGCAGCCATTAGGAAAGGAGCACATGCAGACCTCAGGCACCCCGAGGAGAAAAGAAATTCCTTCCTTAATTGGGGGAGTATGAGAAGCCTTCATCACAGAAGCAGTGTTTTGCTTGAGTCTTTAAAAATATGGGTAGAAAAGAAAGGATGGTGTTTCCAGCAGCCTGGGACAAAAGAAATGATCACAGATGTGGAGCTAAAAAATGGCACTGTGAGTATTTTCTCTAAAATAGCTACAAAATCAAACTAGTAAAAATTTGTGAATAAAATTTCTGGTAAATAGGCACATGTTTATAAATGCTTAGGATATCTTTGCATATTCATAAGAAATTAGTAACTTGGTTGACTCCAGGAGGAAAACTGGGTGCCTGAAAAACATGTATTTTACAACACTCATGTGTATTACATATTTTAAAGATTAATTAATGAGGGAAAATTTACCTGGAGATAAGAGCTGAGTTAGAGTTTGTAAGGGGAAATCTGGGCTGACATGGTAGAAGACCTTAAACAGGTTCATAAGAAGAACAGTGCTTTAACTCTCAGTGGACACAGACCGAGAACAATTCTAAAGATATGATGTGTTTGCTGCTTGGCAAAATGGTAAAAGCATGAGCTCGAAAGCCAGACTATCTGAGTTTGAATTCCTGCTCCACCATACAAGTTACTTCCTGAGTAGGGACAAGTTACTTAACCTCTCTATGCCTCAGTTCCACTTCCATAAAATCAGGAGAGTAAAAACACCTATGTCATGGAGTTATTGTGAGGATTCAATTAATTAAAATTTGCAAATGAATTAGAACTGTGCCTGGCACACAGGAAGCGCTGAACAAATATTTATAATTATTAATAATAGTATCCCTTCACATCATAACAATAACCTAATAAGGAAGCTATCTTATTATTCTTTTATTTATGGTGAAATTGTGGCCCAAGGAGGTTAAGTAACCTGGCCGAAGTCCTTTAACTAAAGTAGGGTGTATTTGGCAATCAAACCCAAGCTCTTTATCATGCCATATACTGCTTCATGAAAGCCAACAATGTTACACTTTAGAAAACAGGCAATGGAAAGCCACTAAAAGTTTGTAAATGGGGATTATGAATCATTAAAATGACGTTTCACTTAGGAAGGTAACTGCCAACGGAAAGAATAAACTGGAATAAGGAAAGAAGCAATAGGCTGGACTCTGGGAGAGCAGAGAGAAGCCTATGATGGTACTAGAAATGGAAAGAGCATCAAGAGTAAAAGACACAGAACAAGAGGAAGTCAAAGGCTAAATATCTAGTGAAGTATGGCAAATAACAAAGCCATGAGGACTGAAACGCAGTCAGCTATACCTGACTTTGAAGGTGAAGGAGGACACGTGGAAAGAATATTAGAAAACTGGCCCTACCTCGTCTTATTGTGGGAAGGGACAAAACTGTGTAGGTCTATTAATAAAGGATTTTCTCAGTACTACCCAGGAGTCAATACTAAAGCCACAGACTGAATCAGAGGGAATAAAGGGAAATTCAGGTACAAAGATTATTAACTGGGGATATATAACAATTTACTACTTTGAAAGTAAAAAGATTAGGGCGAAAAAATATCCAGATTCCATGACAATATTTTTCTTAAATAAAATTAAAGATGGGTTCACATTAAAACAAAACTTCTACTCACAATGTCTACAAGAAATAAATGCAGATGATGTAAAATCAAAATTTCATTTTGAAATTTTTCTAGAACAATAAAATACCACAAGAACTCTTAGTCTCCAAAAGCACAGTATATGTGGATCACGGTGAGGATAATACAGTGACTAAGTCATTTCTTCATTAAACAAATATGCATTAAAGTTCCACTAAACTCCAAAAAATTCATCTTTAGATTT